>NC_077238.1:21657292-21957292 GCF_947179165.1 Solanum dulcamara
TGGAAATCCTAAGCTGGTGGATTTTCATAATGAGTATTTGTACCTGCGGACATGAAACGCATCCCCCCGAAGAGAGGGGGGTCAATACGGAATACGTACTGAGTATATAAAGCATAAAATACCATAAAGGAGATCACATCTAAAATAATGATTCAGGAGACAAGTATAATAAATAATAAATCACTGTACACGCGTCTTCTAAAATAAAGTCACCGTACCCGGCCCATTATGAGACTCGGTGTCACAATTATATCATCATATGTATGTATATATATATATATATATATATATATATATATACCATACCCGGCCCATTATGGGACTTGGTGTCATAACCATATCATCATAACATCGTATCATCATATACCGTACACAACCCTCTAGTAAGGAGCTCGATGAATAATTTAGTAAAACTATGCATGATAACATATCCGGCCTGCGACTCGGTGAAAGAGGTAATAACAGTATGCACAAGTAGAATATCATGAGCAACCATATACAATTAGATCATCGTCTAAGACTCAATATAATAAGTAACACTTGAATGCCTAAAGTATAGAATTTATTGGCCAAGGCAGTGTAGTCCGCGATAGGTCCGCATCGCGGACTTGTCCATGAGGAATAACCCAAGAAAAATCAAACATTTAAGCATGAGGCAGTATGGTCCGTGATAAATCTGCGTCGCGGACCTAGGATAAGTAACTATCAAAACTGAAGCTTGAATATAATTTGCTAGACAGTATGGTCTGCGACAAGTCCACGTCGCGGACCTGGGTGTGGGTAATACAACAAGATAACGCGAACAACTATTGTAAGATAAGGACACTAATTATGATAAAGCCTGTAAAAATAGGGACTTTTATACACCAGCAACTATCCAATATATAGAGAATTTGAGGGACAATAACTCAATCACATTAGGAGCTCTAACATCAAGAATTAAGTAAGGATTGTGAATTACATTCAGAATTTACGAATAGAATTATCCCAAGCTCATATCATTTATTACTTAATCTAATACATGCCAAAAGAAAGAAGGGATAGCTTTACATAACTTGAACTCTATCTAAATGCCCAACGTCTACTTCTCAAGCTCGTGGGTCTAAAATTAAGACAACATAGGCCACCGCTAGATATCCACATCACTTACTAACTAATCCAAGTACAATTGAAATTTAATAAAATTCGGACAGCATTTTCCCTGCAATGTAACAATTCTCAAAATTCCAACTTAACCAAATACCAATTAAATATCAACAACAACATTACCAACAATTCCATATCAATATAAATTTAAATCCATCCTTGAGTTACTTCCAAAACAGACCAATATACATTCGGATGTCAATGCTTGTATTCACTTATTTATATTCGTATATCCATAGTATAACAACAACTTCTACAACCAATCCTTTGATATTCCAGCCCTCGAAACAGTCCCCAAAATATTATTGCAAAATTGCCACAATTATCATACCAAACAGTTCCAAACTATATACTATATCTCCATACACTTTATTTTTCCAAATTCAAGAATAACAACTCATCAACAACATCAACAATTATTATATATCATGACTCAACTAATTCCATCCACTTATTCCATCCAAAACAGCCCCTTAATTCACAAATCTCAACAAAATAACAAACGACTTTATAACGTTATTTTCTCCGTTCTAATTCGTTAAAACTCTAAATAAACTTGTTAACAATGAAAACGGGAATTTAATAATACCTTAAGTATGCATCAACCAAATTAACACCCTCCTTCTTGGCTGATTTTTAGCTCAAATTGAAGACAACGCGACGTACAACACTTTTCTCTTCACGAGCTTCGGATTTTGGGACTCAAATTTTGGTTGAATTGCTTTTCTTAGACCAAGGGTTCTCTCCCTCTCCTTATAAAATGTTCTGGATGTTTCTTATTTTGAGAATGAGGAAGAAAGCTGAAAATATCCTTTAAATGGTGTGGGTATTGGGCCTGACCCGAGTTAGGCTGAATCCACTGTTTAGTTCGACCTTTTTGTCTTAAAATTTCCATATCTCCTTATCTCGATGTCTTCTCCAAACACACGATCTATGGTTGGAAATATATTTCAATTGTCTACAACCTTAATTTTGATAGTTTTTACAAATTCCCAAATGCTGAAGGGGTTATAGCCTCCAGAAGATAGCTCATCCGAAAATATGACTTTAAGAAAAAAAATATTTGATGGCTTCTACTTTGATCTGTCTCAAGGGTCCTTCTTGAGATGTTTTTAACTTCACATATATTATCCATATAACTTGTCATTTACAACCGAATCGTGCCGTTTTAAAATTCAAAATTACAAGTCCTTGAATTTATGCCCGTCGGCTCATGAATAGTTCAATGTGCAAAAATACGGACTATAACATAAAGATGATGCATTTGATGCTTATTCCTTATAAATCTGAGGTTGAAAGTCAGCTTAGTAGAAAAATTAAGAGAATTAGATCAGATAGAAGTGGAGAATATATATTTTTGAATATTTTTGTGAAAAAAGAAGGAATTATTCATGAAGTAACTCCACCTTACTCACCTTAGTCTAATGGAGTAGCCGAATGGAAAAATAGAACTTTGAAGGAAATGATGAATTCCATGTTAATTAGTTCTAATGCTCCTGATAATTTATGGGATTAAGCTATATTATCTATATGTCATTTGCAAATAGAATTTCTCATAAACGAATTGGCAATACTCTTTATGAATTGTGGAAAGGCCTAATTTTAAATATTTAAAAGTATAGAGGTGCCTTGTTAAAGTTCTTTTGCCTAAACCTAAAAAGAGAAGGACAGGTTCTAAAATTGTTGATTGCATACTTATTGAATATGTTGAACATAGTGTTGCATATAGATTTCTTGTCTTGAAGAGTGATGTGATTGATTGTAATACTATTATTGAGACATAGAATGCTGAATTGTTTGAACATATTTTTTAATTATGTGATAAAATATCTCATGCACCTGTTGAAAGAAATAGTAAGTCTATTTCTGATATTGAGAAACTGCGAAGGAGTAAAAGGCCAAGAAAAGAATATTTTTCTTATGAAAATGATTTTCAAGCTTTTCTTCTTGACAATGAATCGTTAAATTATTTTAAAGCTATATCTTCTTCTGATGCTAAATTTTGCAAAGAGGCAATAAAAATTGAAATTGATTCAATTATGAAAAAAATACATGGATTTTGACTTACTTATCTCCTGGTGCAAAACCTATTGGTTGTAAATGGATTTTCAAAAAACACTTAACCTTGATGGATCTATAGATAATATAAAGCTCAGTTAGTAACAAAAGGATTTTCTCAAAAAATAAAATTTTGATTATTTTGATACATTTGCACCAGTTACTAGAATTTCTTCCATTCAAATTTTACTTTTCTTAGCATCAATTCACAAGCTTTTTATTTACAAAATGGATGTAAAAACACTTTCTTAAATGGTGATTTAGAAGAAGAGATTTATACGGTTGAACCTGAGGGATGTATTATTCTTGGACAAGAAAATAAAATTTGTACACTAATTAAGTCTCTTTATGGTCTTAAACAAGCTCCTAAATAGTGGGATGAAAAATAAGATCAAGTCTTACAGAGAGACAACTTTTCGTTTGTTGAAGTGGACAAATGTGTTTATACTAACATGGTAGACAATGATTATGTGATAATATATTTATATGTTGATGACATGCTTATATTTGGTACAAATTTAAATATTGTGAAAAGTATCAAATTAGTTTTGCCTACTAATTTTGAAATGAAAGATCTGAGTGAAGTAAATATGATTTTGAGAGTTAAAATTACAAGTAGTAAACATGGTATACTATTGTCACAAGAACATTTTGTGGAAAGATTTCTTAAAAAGTTTGAATGTTTTGAGGTAACACCTGGAGCCACTCCTTGTGATGCTAATTCTAAATTGAAAAAGAATAATGGTGACCCAGTTGCTCATTATAAATATACTCAAATTATTGAAATTCTATTACATTTAATGAATTTTACTAGGCCTGATATTACCTATGCTGTGTGCAGATTGTGTAGATATACTCATAATTCCAATAAAGAGCATTGGTTTTCATTAATTAGACTGATGAAATATTTGAGAGAAATCATGAATTATGGTATCATGTATAGTGAATTCCTTCTACATTATAAGGGTATTGTAATGCAGCCTGAATTTTTGATTCAAATAAGACAAAATCCACTAGTGGATATGTGCTCACCTTAGGTGGTGGTGCAATATCATAGAAATCAGCTAAACAGACGATCATTGCAAGATCGTCTATGGAGTCAGAGTTTGTAGTCCTGGAGCTAGCTAGTTCTGAGGCTGAATGGCTAAGAAATTTCTTAGCGAATATCCCTTTAATAAAGAATGAGTTGCCTCTTGTATTTATACACTGTGATTGTCAAGCCGCAATTGTTATTGCGAAGAATAAATCTTACAATTGTAAGAGTAGACACATGAAATTGAGGCATGATGTCGTTAAGCAGTTGCTGAGAGATGGAATAATTTCCATTGATTATGTTAAGTCAGAAATAAATTCCGCCGATTCACTGACTAAACCCATGGAAAGAAAATTAATTCTTCAAACCTCAAAAGAGATGTGTTTGAGGCCAATGTGATTGTCAATAGAGATGGTAACCCAACTTATGTGATTGGAGATCTCACGAAGTAGGTCATATGGGTAATAATACATCAACATTGACACTGCGCACTAACTGAGAGGGCTTGAACTGCATCTGATTAAGAAGGATGAGTTATTAACTCTTAATAAATTCATAGTTCTTAATTAAGGATGCTGTATTTAAAGTAGTATATACTTGATGAATTCACCTATATGAGAAGTGGAGTGAGGCCGCTCCTATGAGACTTTGGCGTAGTCTCTAGAGCTCTCATGAATAATCAGGCACGCGCATGGCCTATTGGCGCAAATCCGCGTTAAACAACAAAATTATTGAGGTCAAAATGTGATTAGTAAAGTCTCTGTCTTACAATAAAAATTATGGTTCATAGAAATATTATGTTTCACCAGTAGATTTGTAAATTAAATTTTATCAATCTAAGTTTGGTTCTAGTCCAAAAGACACCAAATCTATTACATTTTGTCTGTGCAAATCCAGCAAGTTATATTTTTTCCATATAAATTCTTTTAAAATATGTGTGGAATTGTAAGTGAATTAATTATTTCAAAAGAATTTTAAAAAAAAACATATTTACAATGCTTTCAAGAAGTGTAGTTAAAAGGTTTTTTACGTGGAGGAGTTTGCAAAGAAAAATGAAGTGCCGACACATGCAAACAAATGGCTTCTTGCATGAAGCTTTTTTGTCCAAGTATTAATTGTGTTCTACTTAAATATTATTGTAATAATAATATCTATCTAATTTTTATTACTATTATTTTGCTAAATAATATGTTATATTATTATTATTTTGCTAAATAATAAGTTGTTTGTATTTTCAAATATTATCCGTATTATAATAATAATAATAATAATAATAATAATAATAACAACAACAACAACAACAACAACAACAACAACAACAACAACAACAACAATAAAAATAACAATAACAATAATAATAATAATAATAATAATAATAATAATAATAATAATAATAATGGGGATAATAATAATAATAATAACAATAATAATAACAACAACAACAACAACAATAATAATAAAAATAAAAATAACAATAATAATAATAACAATAATAATAAGAATAAAAATAATAATGATAATAATAATAATAATAATGATAATAATAATAATAATAATAATAATAATAATAATGCGGATAATATTTGTAAATTATGAATATCAAAGAATATAGTTAATTAGATAAAACCTAATACATAAAATAAAAGAGATAAATTTTGAAAATACCTATTAATCGCGTAGCAATCCGAAAGGATATAGGTCATCAAAACTATGTGTGAATAATTATTAAATACAAAGCTCAATTTCAGCACGTTTTATGGACTGGTTTAATGTTTTCCTTTCAACTGTTAGTTCAACCCCATAATTTGTATTGGGTTAAACGGGTAATTTTTTTTAAAATAGAAAATTTCAAATTGATGTGGACTATTTGATTTTGAGCTTGATATATGTTGTTCCGTTAAATTAAAGGTAAATGTATTTCAAAATATAACGGGAGAGGTATATTTGGACCGAAAGTATATCAAGAAGGGTATATTTGATCTAAAAGTATGCCGAATGGTATATTTAAACTATTTATGATAGTACATGAGTATATTTGACCATTTTCATTTATTTTACAGAGAGAAATTATTTTAAATATCTGTAATAAAATTTTTAGTTAAATTTTTATTCTTATAAAATTAAAATATACATAATCAAAAAATTTAATCAATATTATGCATAGATAAAAAAAACTATTGAAACAATATTAACATGATAATTTAAATATAATTAAAAATATCAAACAAAATAAATTTAAATGTCATTCCACAACTAAAATTACTACATACAAAAAATTTATCATAAAAATAAATAAATATAAGATAAATATGTATATATGATGATAGGGATAGTTTGGTATTGAAAAAAATAGTTTTCTGCTTCTGTTTATTTTAAGAAGAAAAAATATTTAGCTTCTTCCCAACATCATAAAAACTGCTTCTGCTTTCATTTAAAAACAGTTCACCTTGATTTTCCAAAAAAATATTTTCTGACCAAAATAAATATTTTTGGCTTCCAACATCAATGTCACACAGGTTGTTGGTGTAGTTAAAATTTTAGTTAAAAGAGGTATAAGGTCATGATTTGAACTTGCATCACTAGAGAGGAAATCCTAAGCTTTATCCGTTAGCACCATGAGTTCCACTGTTTCTTAGGGTGCTACGGTTAATATTTATAGTATTTCTTACACACACCCAGACACCCACACACAAAAAAAATTGACATTCAATTTTGACCCTCTGCAATGTAAATTAATAATCGAATTTCTTCAATTTAAAAACAATTAGCTTTGCAAAAATCCAAAAAATTATTTTAAAGTTATTTTTATTAATTTTGGAATTTTTATAATTCTTGAACAATATATTTTTATATAATTATTACTTTTTATCATTATTCAAATTTACTAAATATTTCGCAAATTAGTTTGACTTAATTAATAGATTTATATTTTTAGTTTAAAAATTAATTTAATTTTTTTACTTTGTTGAAATTAAGAAGCTCGTTAATTAATTGATATTAATTTGTCTTATTTAATTTTTAGCTGAATTCTCTAATTAAAAATTATTTTAGGTAAATTTATAATTCAATTGACTATAATTAAAATTATATGACCATTTTTTTTTCTATTATAGTTCTAACCATTACGTTCCCAAATTCCCACATTTAATATAGGGAAATTTACATAAATGTACTACATGAAGAAAATATTTACTATTTATAGCAATAATATTTTTTTTCACTGAACACTTATAATACAATTTTAATACATATTAGCGAGAATAATGTATAAAATTCATATAATACAAATTTTATTCATGGATAATATATTTATCACATACTTTAATACACTTATAATACATTGTGTCAATTTCTTACGAAAGAAGTATAATATATTTTAAAACACTTATAATATATTTATATTGCATGCATAATTCACTTTTAATACATGACAAATATATCATAATATTGCTATATATTGCTATAAATGATAATAAATAAAAATTATCGCTAAAATCAGTAATTATTTATTAAAAAATATTTTTCCTACTAATTTTTCCTTTAATATACTTGACCCGAATACTAATTTTTTTTTGTAAAATGTAGAAACTTGGGATAATATAGCCAAACACCAGTTCTCAAATTTTTTCCAAAAATATTTGGGGTGTGCAAAGAGTAGGTTATTGATGCAGACAACATGGTTTTCATAGCTAAATTATTATGGTATTAGCTTGACACTAACGAGAACAATTTGGGGCTAACATAGTCGAGAGATGGTGCAAAAAGAGATGATCACTTTATTGATAAGCTTGTCAAGGCCAATGTTGAAAAGATAGGAGGTGTAAACAAAGGTGTATCCAGATTTGAGAGAAGTAGCACTCTCAGAATCACTTGGAGCCACTACTTGATACTTTATCTGGGGAGTGGGGACAACCACAATCCACTCATACGGTGGAGATATTATTATTCTATATTAGGGAAGCCAACTCACCCATAGATTTGCCCCTCATTCCAGAATTACTACATGGATAAATCTTTAATTATTTTTTCAATACGTAGGTTCTGGATATAGTATCATCGACGATGGGTTCTGTAGAGGTTTATTTTATCATTTCTGTTTTTCTTTGCAGTGCCTGAGGATGAAGAGGACATGACGGAACTTGATGAAGGCCAAGACATGTTGAGTGAAGTTAGAGTAGGATCAACCACGAGACGTCTTTGGTTAGCAAATGTAAGAAGAAGGAAGAAAAGTATATGAACATGGATATTTATAGACCATAAAAAGAGGTCACCATGGTTGACCACATACGTGTCAAGTGGGTCATGAAATAAGGAGAAATTGGATGCAAGGAGGTTGTAATTGATCTCCCGAATGCAAGTAATGCTGCAATCGAAAGACGGAAGGACTTATCTTTATTGCGGGAAAAGTCTATTTGAGATACATGGCATGATGATAGACCAATATATAGTGATGAGGTTTTATCTGAATATATAGAATTTCAAGAGGTGGACTTCGCCTCCGGGTAAGACAAGATCAGGGTGATATGGAAGAAAAAACAAAAGGGGACAAGAATGTCAGAGGGTCAGGAATATCAGTTCTGGCTCCAATCAAGACACATGCTTTTGACTAAGCAAATTTATTTTCATGACCTAGTTTTAAATCAGTATTTCGAGTATGACGTGAGCCAGTTTAAGGCTACTTAAAATTAATATGATATAATATTCTTCATTTTAGACCAACAACACAAATTATCCCCAACAAAACCTCGTATCAGTAAAATATCACCACACCAAAGGCGGCCATACATGGACAGGATGGGGAGACCGAACACCTTAACTTCCAAAAAAATTCTCTCTATATATAAAACAATCATATATTTCATTAGGCACTTAAAATACAAATGCCAGATGTAGCATTGGTTGAATTTGCTGTTTAGTGCCTTTACTGTGACAACGTGAGTTCAAATCCAGTTATTTGTGTTCCTCCTTTTTTTTTCTTTTTTTTTTAATTTTAGTTTGTTTAAGAGGCTTAAAAAATGGAGGGGTAGGGTGCCGTGGGTGGGTGGGTGGGTGGGGAGGACATAAGTATACTATTTAAGAAACAAAATAACACATATAGTACAGTAGTTTTACTTCCTTTTTTTTTAAAAAAAAAATATAGCATAGAATTGTTACAAAATACAACAAACATGCTAAAAAAACTAAAAATATGGTAAAAAATTAGAACCAATTTTTCTTTCCTTGACTTTTTCTTAGACTATTTTACAACCTCCATGACTCTCTCTTCCTCGTTTCTCTCATGATTTTCTTTCCTTGATTTTATCTCATTTTACAACCTCCACGATTCTCTCTTTTTCTATTATATAATTCATTTTTCTCTCTTCACCAGGAATTGATGTAATTAATTTTTGGTCAAAACATTTCAAAACAAATTTTGATTCAATTTTCTCGTATTAGTTTGTGATAATCAATTTATAGTCATTTTAAAAGAATTTGTTAAAGGTGATTTTCATGTACTTAGATAGTTTTGAATATGTATAATGATTAAAAATAGTAAAAACAACATTATTCATGCCTGCCTAATTTTGAGTTAAAATATTTCATTCATATTTCATTCTTACTAAAGAAATTATACAAATATAGATTCAAGTACTTTAGTGCATCGAGTTGTCCTTTTTTTTAAATATAGATTCAAGTACTTCATGTGTATGTGTCAAGGCAAGAGAAATGATTTCAGAAAAGCTGCAGATTTTGGTATGCTGCAGGACCCTATGAGCCCACTGACGATCCGTAAAAAGACCTATGGATCGTAAGAAGGCAATCGTAGGTCAGCCTAACACCTGGAAATTTTGGAGTTCTAAGATGAGCCTTGTTGGCGGACCAAAAAATGTTTGATGAGCCGTAGGTAAGGCTAGTAGGAAGGGTTCTGAGAAGTGAGATTTTGGTTAAAGTGTTAGATCAATCGACGAAGGCCATCTACGAGTCGTATAAGGACCTACGACCCATAGATGGAGATTGTAGGTCGAGGTGTGCAATTCCAGTAGCTTCATATTTCGTGTACTGATTCTACGAGGAGTTTCTACGAGCCGTACAAAGACCTATGACCTGTAGGTAGGTCCGTAGGAGAGGGTTCAGAGACTTAATTTTGGTTTTGGAAAAAGTTGGCAGGACGGGGGCCTTTGACGACCCATAGACCTTGGTCGCAGGCCAAACCTCATAGACCATGTTTTAGAGGTCTGACTCCACAAGCCCTTTTCTACGACCCGTCTTCCGAATTACAACCCGTAGGTCCTTCGGGTAGAAATTAATGAAGGGATTTTGGGTATTTTTTATTTTATCAATGTCTAACATATGTCATTTTGGGGTATTTTTCTAAGCATATAAGTATCCAAATCCTTCAAAATTCCCCTTTCCCTCTCATTCACTCAAAATCCCCAAAAGAACTCAAGACTTCTTCTCCAATAATCCTCCCAAGGTGAATAAGAGTTATTAAAGCTTTAAGCCTCTTCAAATTTCAAGACTAGAATTCATCAAGGTATATGGAAATTCATCCATGGATCCTCTTCCATACATGGAGTCCCAAAGGTTTCTCAATTATCTCCTTTATGGAAATTCTCTGAAAATACTATGATGATAATTTTGCATTGGGTCAATCTATTTATGCTTTTACTCAATTATAATGATTTATTCATGCATGACTTAACCTCAAATATATGTTTTCAATGAATTTTACAAAGGCCCATGTATTATGCTAGGAATTTCAAGTATAAACTATGGATTTATGATCATGGATTTTATGAAGTATCATGTACCATTTATGGAAGTTATGAATTATTATTCAAGTATGTTTTCAAGTAAGAAACCATGAATTGTGAAAGATTTTCTCACAATACGAAAAAAAATCATGTTTAGATGCTTAGAAAGATAAGTGTCTATATGTACATGTTATGATCACGGTTTTCAAGGAGCTATTCTTATGATGTATTTTATGATGTGGATTGGTTGATTATTATCTTTTCTAATGACTATAATTTATGTATTTCATTGTATTAACTTAGCACCGAGTGAACATCGTGGTAGGGATCCACAAGGAACCCTAGTAGCAACCCTTAGCTCCAAATACATGCCACCATAGGTGCCTTAATGACCAAGCTAGTGGATCCACATATAGCTCATGTTCATGTTATACGGAGTCTAGCTTGGCAAGTAGTCTCTCTATTCTCGATGTGGGAGTTACATCGAATTCCATGTTATAGCTCACATGGTCTTAAATGTCGCTTAAGGTTAACATCCCACATATGTATATGTACTTCTTATAAGATCTTATGATGTTTTATGATGCATTGACATTATTAAATGTTTTCAAGTGTTTTCAAGTTTTACTTCATGCTTCAAGATATTTGGTCATGCATCACATGTTCATATTGATTATGTCCAATTATTCTTGTTCATGCATGGTTCTCACATAGTTAGTACATTCCATATACTAATGCATACGTTTACCTACATTATATCATTATGTAGGGTCTGACATTTATCCTTTCATTCGTGGCTAGTTGGCGATTTATCTACTTAGTTATTTTGATAAGTCCTCATATTTCGAGGGCAAGCCTGTTATGACTTTTATTCATGTTCAAACTATGCCCCTTTCTTTATATTTTGGTGAGCTATGAACTTGTCCTAAGCCCCATCTAAGGATAGTAGAGCCATGTTTAGACTGTCATAAGTATGTACTTCTCATTTATTTAGAGATTTTATTTGATTCTCTTTCTATCGAGATTCTATCCTTTAAGACTTTCTTTCCGCATTATGATGTCTCTTGTTATATTCTTATTTACTTTATGTATTCTCATATATTATATGCTAAGAGGCTTGGTTGGGGTATCTCGGGATCCTAATCACCGTGTCACGCCTAGGGCTTATCTAGGATGGCGAAAAACTTGATATTAGAGAAAAAAGTTTTAAGGTGTCCTAGGGAGTCTAATATGCCGCGTCAAGTATAGTCTTATTCATGGGTGTGAAGTGTGCCACATCTATGAATAGGAGGCTATAGGCTTTTAGGAAAGTTCACTTCATTCATCATTCTTATGTCGTATAATAAAGTTGAACTCTAAGGTTTTAACTTCTAACTCTTTCTCTTTGCGATTATAGAATCACGTCTCCAAGAAGAGCTCTCATAAGAAGGAATGTGAATGAGGAACAATAAGCTCCACAAGCTTCCAATAACCCTTTAGCTGAGCAAGTTTCGCATGCCGAGTTCCGAGCAGCTTTTCAAGTGCTTGCCCAAGCCGTAACCGACAAGCTAACCAAGAGATTATTGATCCCTCAAACCCAAATATGGGTACGACAGCTAGCTAAGTTTGTGAATTCACTCGTATGAACTCTCCTGAGTTTTATGGTTCTAAGGTAGACAAGGATCCATAAGAGTTTATCAAGGGTATTGCAAGATTGTGGACATTATAGGTATTGGTCTACTGGAGAAGGCGGACTTGGCGGCATGTCAACTTAAAAGAGTTTCTCAATTTGGTATGAATAATAGAAGGGTGAAAGGGGTATAGATGATGGCCTCGTTGATTGGGAAGAGTTCAAGGGTCCTTTCCTAGATCGTTTCTTTCTATTGGAGTTGAGGGAAACTAAGGTCCAAGCATTTATCAACTTGAGGCAAGGAAACATGAGTGTGAGAGAGTATGCACTAAAACTCACTCAATTGTCAAAGTATGTTTCTTTTATGGCTGCCGATTCTAGAGCTCGTATGAGCAAGTTTGTCGGTGTGTCAGACTTAGTGGTCAAAGAATGTAGAACCTCCATGTTGATAAAGGAGATGGATATATCAAGACTCATGACACATACTGATCAAATTGAGGAGAATAAGTTGAAAGAGATATCTAGGGAGTCCAAGAAAGCTCGGACCGATGGTGGTGAATATTCTCATGGTAGATCTGGTAATGGTGGTTGTTCGCAATTTCGCCAAAAGTTCTCCGGCCAAAATTCTTCAAAAAGTCTAGCTTCAAAGTTCTACAAAGATAGGGTGTTTAACCCTAATCCCCAAGGAAGAGCTTCGAGTCGTCAAACTATCTCCACATGTAAGACGTATGGGAAGAGGCATCAAGAAGAATGTTTGGCGGAATTGGGTGCCTGCTTTGGTTGTAGAAAGATAGGTCATCAAATGAAGGATTGTCCTTCGAGTGCTACTAGATGTGGTAGTGGTCGGCCCTAAACTCAGACTCAGACTACTACAGGCCGTCCAGCTCAGCATGGTACAACTTCATATTTGGGTGGCAATCAACTCCAAAATAGATTCTATGCTTTACAGACTCATTATAAGTTGGAGGATTCACCCAATGTTGTGATTGGTATGTTAAATATTTTTGACTTTGATGTTTATGCATTACTAGATCCGTGTGCTCCTCCATCTTTTGTTATTCCTTATTTTGCTATGAAATTTGATGTTAGTCCCTATACCCTGTTAGAGTATTTTTCAATCTATACTCTTGTTGGTAATTCAGGTTTTGCTAAAAGAGTCTATAGAAATAGTCCAGTCTCAATTTTCATAAAATCACCTCATTTGATCTTGTAGAGATCGGTATGATCGATTTTGATGTTATTCTTGATATGAATTATCTCCATGTATGTTATGCTTCCATATGTTGTAGAATCCATGTGGTGAAGTTTCAATTTCCTAATGAGTCAGTCCTATAATGGAAAGGTAGTAATTCAGTGTTCAAGGGTCAATTCATCTCGTGTCTTAAAGCTCGGAAAATAATTTCTAAAGGTTCCATTTATCATCTAGTATGGGTTAGGGATATGAATTCTGAACCTGATACTTTTGAGTCAGTTTCAATTGTTAATGAGTTTCCAGAAGTATTTTCCGATGACCTTCCCGGTATCTCTCCCGAAAAGGAGATGGATTCGGTGTTGATCTTCTTTCCAATACCCAGCCTATCTCTATTCCTCCTTATTGTATAGCCCATGCCGAACTTAAGGATTTAAAGGATCAGTTGAAAGATTTGTTGGATAAGGACTTCATTAGATCAAATATCTCTCGATGGGGTGCTCCGGTTCTCTTTGTTAGGAAGAAGGATGGTTTTCTCCGTATGTATATTGATAACCAGCAATTGAACAAGATTACTATTAAGAATAAGTATTCCATCCCAAAGATTGATGATTTGTTCGACAACCTTTAAGGAGCAAATTACTTCTCAAAGATCGATCTTTGATTGGGTTATCATCAACTTTGAGTAAGGGAATGTGACATTCCAAATATGACTTTTAGAACTCGGTATGGTCACTTTAATTTTTTGATTATGTCTTCCAGACTAACAAATGCTCCTGCTACCTTTATGGATCTAATGAATAGGGTGTTCAAGTAATATTTGAACTTTGTTATTGTGTTCATTGATGATATTTTGGCTTATTCTCGGAGTGAGGAGAAGCATGTTGATCATTTGAGAAATGTGTTGCAAATCCTCAAGGACCGACAACTATTTGCTAAGTTTAGTAAGTGTGAGTTTTGGCTAAGGTCGATTCCTTTCCTCGGTCATATTATTTCCGATGAAGATATTATGGTGGAACCTAATAAAATAGAAGTGGTAAATAATTGTCCTAGACCTTTATCTCATTTTGATATTCAAAGTATCTTAGGCTTAGCTAGTTATTATAGACCGTTCGTGGAAGGATTCTCTTCCATTGCATCGCAATAGACTACTTTGACTAAAAATAAGGTGAAATTCCAATGGTCTGAGACATGTGAGAAAAGCTTCCAAGAGTTGAAAGACCAACTTACTTCCGCTTTGGTGTTGAATTTGTCGGAAGGGTCTGATGGATTTGTTGTGTATTGTGATGCTTCAAGGTTGGTCTTGGTTGTGTTTTGATGCAAAATGGAAAAGTGATAGCCTATGCTTGTAGGCAACTTAAGGTGCTTGAAAAGAATTACCCGGCCCATGATTTGGAGTTAGCGGCGGTGGTGTTTGCTCTAAAGACTTGGAGACACTATATTTATGGTGTCCATGTTAATATATTCACCAACCAAAAGAGTTTACGATATGTGTTCAACGAAAAGGACTTGAACCTTAGGTAAAGAAGATGGCTTGAGTTGTTGAAAGATTATGATATGAGTGTGTTATACCATCTGGGTAAAACGAATGTAGTTGTCGATGCTCTTAGTAGGATGTCCATTAATAGTGTTGCCTATATTGAGGAAGAAAAGGAGTTAGTTCTTGATGTTCGCAGACTAGCTCGTTTGGATGTTCACTTGGTTGATTCGAAGGATAGTAATATTATTGTACTAAATAATTTTGAATCGTCTCTTGTGGTGGAGGTGAAGGAAAAATAAGACAATGATCCTAATTTGGTTGAGTTGAAGAAAGCGGCTGCCGAAAAATCCATTAGGGCTTTCTCCCAATGGGGAAATAGTGTGCTTAGATATCAAGGTCAATTGTGTGTTCCCAATGTTGATGGGTTGAGAGAAATGATATTATTCGAAGATCATAGTTCATGGTATACTATTCATTTGGATTCCACAAAAATGTATCAAGATTTGAGAGAAATGTATTGGTGGAATGGCATTAATAAGGGCATTGCAAAGTTTGTAGCTAAATGTCCTAATTGTCAATAAGTGAATGTCGAGTATCAAAAATTAGGGGGTTTAGCTTAAGATATTGAGATCCCTACTTTGAAGTGGGAATACCTGAATATGGACTTTATTATATGTTACACCCCACATTCTTGAACTCGAAAGGTTCCTAAAGTTACTTAAAAGCTATCATGTGAGCCGCCTAAGTTACGACACCATTAAACAATTCTAAGAAGGGAGAATGTGACACCCCATAGTAGGGAAGATTGGAAATAAGATCAAGAGTAGTCAGAAGGAGTAGGAGGCTAAGTAATGAGTCGTAGGACTCGATTTACCAACGTATGCCCCTAACTTAGAAGTTTTACACACCAAGCTTGCGTAGCACGAACGACATAGGCTCTTAAACTAGGACGAGATTACGAACCCACGAGGAGGAGAAAAAAAATTTGTGGGGCAGCTAATGGGAGGGTGACACGTGGAAGCCCCTAAGCAAGTAGGTGACCCACCTGCTTGGGGTCAAGTAGGTGACCCACCTGCTTGGGGGGGGGCACTTCCACGTGGCAGCCCCACATGGAGTGCATGGACACGGTGGCTCAATAGGGGTTGGACACGTGTCACCCCTTGGGACCACCCATATAAGTGCTATGTATCTCAAACTTCAGTTTATTCATCAAATTTCCAGCAAGCAATGTGAACAAAAAAAAACCTAAAGCTAAGGAGAGAAAATTGCGATGGCTTTGGGAGAAAAATAGGTAAGTCCCGTTTTCGTTACTTAAATTAATTAATTAGCGTATACTATGATGATATGGAAGTATTAGTAGTATAAAATTTTAATTCGGTGCAGCCAAAAATCGGACAGCAAGCTGCCACGACGTTACTTTGCGCTAAAAAAGAGTTCCGAGACACAATTTCGGCTAGTTTTAGCCAATTTCGGGTTTATGATGTTAAGTTAGGGTTTATTACACACCTTAGGATCTGCTGGAAGTTGGGGAAAGGTTTGAAAAGTTCGGTGTTCGTAATAAGCGAAATTGGAATCGCTATAGTTAATTGTAAATCGAATAATACGTTGCGCTTGTAGGACGTGACTGCTGGTCGTGTGGTGAGGTGCTATGGTGCTGAAATATATGTTGATAAGGGCGTGGGGGGCTTCTGGTTGCATCCACACGACCCTCCACTTTGCAATTAAAGAATTCGCGAAAGAAAGATTAAAAACTCTAGTTTTGGTATCTTAGTTTCGAGTGAATTATTGGGGGTTTATATTGTATAATGTTGTCGTAATATGTATATGTATGGTCTGATGGTTATATTGTTGGTTAGATGCAAGTGCTAAGGACATGGTTGTGGATTCGGATAGGGCACATTATAAGGGAGGTGTTGTCCGATTTTCGTTAACTTCTTAACTAGTTAAGGAACTAGTCGAGGGTACGAGCGAGGGGACGAGTTCTATGAATACTCGTGGGTAGTCTAAGTTGCTGAAAAGTCTAAGGTTGTTAATACTTTCCTTACTTTCGTGTTAAATAGGTTTCGAGGACAACGACGTGGACGATTACGGGGAATCCATAAGAGGTATGTACAGCCTATTCTTTCTCTTCTTTTGGCATGTCGTAGAGGTAAGTAAACAATGATGCAATCTCTGAAGTAATTCCATTCCAAAGTGTCTCTTATTCGCTTCTGGATAATGAACTTTTATAACAGTTAAGCTACTTTCCTTGAACCTTATCTATACTAAGGACTTAATGAATATACGGGCTCCTAGTTGTAAGGACTATATGAAAACATGTATTCTGGAGTCCTTAAGCGGTTAGCATTACTTTAGTACGTGTCTAAGGACCCTGAAACACTAACTAGTATAGCCCTAACGGTATTTAGAGGGCATTTAAGGTGATTACATTACAATCTTGATTCTCAGACGATAGCTTAATTTGCTTCTACGGTCGAGTCTTCGATAATGATTTAAATTGCATATAGTTGCTCATTACTCTACTCGTATATACAGAGACACATCTTTCACCGAGTCCCAGGCCGGGGTATGTTCTCGTGCACAGTTCACTGCCTTATTCCTCGAGTCCCTCACTAGAAGGCCGGGATACGTGTGTATATATTTATATGATGATGTGTGGTAATAAGATGATGATGGCACTAGGTTGTGATGATATTACAGATGTATACACCGGACCCCTTATAAGGCCGGCTATATGATATAATTTGAACATGCATGCTTTTATGATTCACAAGGTACAGGTACAGATTTCTCATATGATATGTTATCCCTTGCTTCGCGGTTTCAGATATGGTTTCAGTTCTGTTATATTATGTTTTACATACTCAGTACATATGTCGTACTGACCCCCTTCTCTGGGGGGCTGCATTCATGTCCGCAGGTACAGGTACACAGTTTGGGGATCCGCCAGCGTAGGAGTCCCACTCAGCGGTCCGGAAGTGCTCTATTTTGCTGGATCCTGACTTTGGGGTACTACACCTTATTGTACATATTTGTTTTGTTCACGGGTACGGCGGGGGGCCTGTCCCTCCTTATGTTACAGTTTTCTTACTCTTAGAGGTCTGTGGATACATATGTGGGTTGTATACATATGTGGGTGGTATACGTATGTAGGTTGTATGTGTATATGAGTGGTGTATGAGCTGTATATGAGTTGTGTATGATCTATATATGTGTCATGACCCAACCCCGTAAGCCGCGACTGAGGTCCGATCTGGACCCCCCATATATATATCTATCAGCTGTGGTCACATTGAACTGTAAATAAATAGTATTATATAACAAATCCCCATTGGGCGATAACATTTTCATAAACCTGTAGCCCTTTTCATTTGTACCACAACACGATAGGGCACGCAAGCCGACAAGGCTGCCATAACATAATAACATATATCATATATCATGTAGACCCAGCTGAATCAAACTGACATACACAACCCACATATACATGTCTGCAGACCTCTAAACATATAAATGACAATATATGGCAGGACAGGGCCCCCGCCGTACCCCTAAATGGACAAAATAATTTTTATACATCCGTGGACAGTATCAAAAACTAGGCCCCGATACAATGGAGCCTCTTCCAACTGAGCTGCATGGAATCCTAAGCTGACGTACTCCCAAAATCTGTATATGTACCTGCGGGCATGAATGCAGCCCCCCGAGAAAGGGGGTCAGTACGATATATGTACTGAGTATGTAAAACATAATATAATACAACTGGAA
The DNA here is from genome assembly GCF_947179165.1 of Solanum dulcamara. Lineage (NCBI taxonomy): Eukaryota > Viridiplantae > Streptophyta > Magnoliopsida > Solanales > Solanaceae > Solanum > Solanum dulcamara. The sequence continues at coordinate 21,676,310 of NC_077238.1, forward strand.
GCATATCTGAGATAGAGAAACAGGGGATAAGATATCAATTCAGAAACATGTACCTGTACTTTGTGAATTACAAAAACATGCATGTTCGAGTCATATCATATAGCCAGCCCTTTCGGGGGTCCGGTGAATCATCTCTGTAAAACCATCATGGCCCCAGTGCCATCACCACCTTATTACAACACATCATCATATATCTATACACGTATCTTGGCCATCTATTGAGGGACTCAGGGAATAATGCAGTGAACTGTGCATGAGAACATATCCTGGCATCATAACCTCATTTTCATGCCAAGTACATAGCAAGAGAAAGGAGAGATAGCTTTTCATAAACTACTTTTTAACACGTAGAAGCCTTAACAGGCAATACTCAATCTTTATAGGGGTTCCATTATCAAACAGTGTATGGGCATTAGGAGGCATACTTGGAGTTCTGGGAATGGAATTATTCCCACATTCCACATACAATTCACTTAAGGCTAAGACTTGCCAAAAGGAAAGAAAGATACTGTACGTGCTTATACCAAAATATGCCACGAGAAAGCTTTACATACCTTGTTTGAATTATTCCTTATCCTGCTTGCCTCGCCGTCCTTTGAACCTATTCAACATGAAATTAATATAAATATCAACCCCTCTTAACTTTCCAGCATCTTAGGTTACACCTTAGTATCAATGGAATCTATTTCCTTAGTCGTTCCCCCGACTAGTTTTGTTATTCGCTAAGGCGTCGATGAAAATTGGGCAGCGCCTCCCCTGTAATGTGCCCTATCCAAATTTCCAATTAGGTCCCTAAGACCTACAGCCAACCACCAATAACAACCTGCAACAATTCATACCAATAATATACAACATAAACTCCAAACGACTTATTCAAAAATACGTATCAAAATAGGGCGTCTAGCCTTTATTTTGTGACGCCTTTAGTTATACGTAACGAGGGGTCATGTGGCTTCGACCAGAAGCACCCTAACCCACATTAGGACATATTCAGGTCCTGCAACAATAAGCCACACCCCTGCAGCAGCAACTCACAAGAACGACACTTTATTTCGATGACAATTCACTTCTAGCGACTCCAATTTAGTTTATTTCGAACGTCGAGCATTTCTACGACATTATTAAACTTCCAGCAGAATACAAGGGGTGTAATACACCATATAACAATATCATAAACTCCAATTTAAAAGTAAAGGCCTTACCTTAAGTTAAACTTGTCAAACTCGCCAAAACTATCCAAAATGTGAAATCTGGACAGCTTACTGTTTTACCTTGTCGCTTCGTTTCGAGGTTGTAATGGAGGGAAAAAGGATTTACGTCCTTCATGAAAGTTATAGACATGTGTCTTAGGGTCGCAAAAAATTTCAAATCATCCCTACATCAATTTGTTACAAAAAGATATGACCCAAAGACTTACAGCTGTCCGTGTAGAATTTCCAAAACCAAATCTGAGCAGTACTTCCTCTACACTTCATCACCATTTTTCGAGCTGATACAAGTAAAACTGGATTTTGGAGTCTGAATAAAAGTTATATAACCACGAAATACCTTTCCAAAACATATTAAATCACTCGAAACGAATTTGTACACAAGAAGTTATACCAATATTACTAACCACTGTTCCTTCCAAAAATGGGTTTGTTAACTAGCGTTTTCTCTTATTTTCTCTTCCAAATTCCAATTGCAAAGCTGGATTTTTACTTCCATGAAGGTCTTAAAATACATATATACGTATCCACATACTTAAGGTACACCGTATATAATTAATTCACGAAAGAAAATTGGAAAACTAACCTTTAAACTTCAAGAACCATGGCTGCCTCTCTATTTCTCTCCCTCACATTTTTTTTCTCTATGTTGGCTGATGTTTTGATGGATAAATGAAGTATATGATATATATCAACATATATATGTGGCTTTAGGGTGTGACACATGTCAACCCCAAGAGGTGACACATGTCCAGCCCCTATTGGGCCACCGTATCATGCTGCCAACTATGGGCTACCACGTGGCAGTGGGGTCCACCCCCCCAAGCAGGTGAGTCACCTACTTGACCCCAAGCAGGTGGGTCACCTGCTTGCTTGAGGTGCTGCCATGTGTCGCTTCTTCATTGGCTACCACGTGTCGTCTTTTTTCCCTTCCTCGTGGGCTCGCAATCTCGTCTTATTTTGTGTACCTATGTAATCCGTGCTACGTAAGTTTGATATATGCTTAAGTAGCTCAAGTGCATGACTTTTAACTTAGTATCTTACATAGGTAAATCGAGTCCTACGACTCATTGTTTTAGCGTTCAACTCCTTCCGGGTTTTCATGACTCTATTTCCAACCTTCCCTCTCACGAGGTGTCACATTCTTCTTTCCTTAGAGTTGTTTGATGTGTGTGGATAGTAGGGGTCTCATGGACACTTTCAAGAAAACTAGGAACATGTTTCAAGTTTCAAAAGTGCGGGGTATAACAGTATATCAGTGGTACATGAGTTGTATATGTATGTATGTACAGCTGTACTGATATGACTTATGATTTGGGGCATTCCCTGTATTGTGGCGGACTTGTCGGCTCGCGTATGTATGTAGTACGGAATGACCCTATACGTTACTACAACCTTTTCGGCTTGTATGTTTCTTACATGTTGATGCATTTGGGGTATAAACAGGAGACGGGTTATGTATAGTTGGCAGGGGTACACGTGTATATACGGTTTGGGCACCCATCACGGCCTACGGGGTTGGGTCGTGACATCATAGGTTTACCCCGTCCCCGTAGGCAACATGATTCAACTTGGGTTGTTTTTAATCAAATGACTAAGTTGACACATTTTCTTCCCGTTAAGACTTCTTATTCAGCTGAGGATTATGCTAGACTTTACATTAGATAGTTGGTTAAGCTTCATGTTGTACCTCTATCTATCATATCGGACTGAGGTACTCAATTCACATCTCAGTTTTGGAGGTCATTCCAAAAAGTTCTTGGTATTCAAGTTAAGCTTAGTCTAACTTTTCACCCCCAAATCAATGTCAAGCCAAGCATTTTATTCAGACTTTAGAGGACATGTTGAGAGCTTGTATAATTGACTTTAAAGGTAATTGGTATGATCACTTCCCATTAATCAAGTTTGCATATAATAACAGTTATCACTCGAGTATCCAAATGGTTCCATGTCACAACCCGATTCCTCGAGCAGTGATTGCACCTACTATAATCCACCGGTAGGTAAGTCAACCCATAACCTAGAACAGCTAGTACTGGGTATATAGGCAGAGACCAAATAACATAAAGGAAGAAATACAGAAATAATACAAGGCAAGCCAAAAATATATACATAAGCAAAGTGAATCCCTTCCAGAACCTGGAAGTCACTAGTACAGAGCCATTAACAGAGTACGAGTCCCAAAAAATGGATAAAAAATATATACAACCACAAGGAACTGTCTCAAATACAAAAGACAAGTCACAAAATAATAAAAGGAGAAGGCAATGATCTAGAATGTTGTGTGCTCACCCTCGCCTTCGAATCCTGGATGCTAGTGGCTCGAATGACGATGGTGATAACTGGTTCTCGATCATGCATCATGAAAATAGATGCAAAGTTAGTATGAGTACCAATAAAATGGTACTCAGTAGGCATCATAGGCCAACTTAGTAATAAAAGTAAATGCAATAGGAAATGCTAAAATAAAAACACAAACAGAGGTCAAGAATAAGAATAGTAAAGGTATGCACACGGGTGTAGAAGAGCAATGATGTATCGTGGATTTATGATACTTTTAATACTTTAAACTTGAGAATTTGCATGTCTTTTAAGTATTTGTTAGCATATTTAATGGTAGTTATGTTTATTTTTCAGGAAACTATGTCGGAGAATGAATTGAGGAAGCACAACACTGAGTCTTGAGGATTTTGGAGTCTACGAGTTCATTCTATGACTCAAAGTTACTTCTACGGGTTGTATGTAGCAATCACCTAAATAGAAAAGAGGAATGTAGTTAAAGTTGAAGTTGACGAGTAAAGTCTACGACTCATTCTTATTCTTACGAGTCGTCATTGGAAGTCATCAAGTAGAAGTGAAAGACTGAAGGCAAAGTGAAGATGATGAGTCAATTATATGAATAGTTCACAATCCTACGAGTCGTAAATTACACTCGTAGAAGAAGATGTAGGAGATGAAACCAGGATTGGGTTTACGACTCAAGATTACGAGTCGTCTTGGATGTTACGATTCATAAAAGTATTTCATAAAGAAGAAAAGGCCCTAAGTGCAGAGTGTTGGATTACAAGTTGGGTCTATGACTCGTCAAACTCATGATAATTCATAGAAACGAATTGTAGACCCCAACTGACTTACAGTTTCCTATATTTTCTAAATTCATATTTACTTAGGATTATTTGTCTATAAAATACTTCTTAGGTTTATTTTACTGGAAGCACATTTTTGGGTTTGAGAATATAACTTGAATTTCTTTTGGGCTTTTATTGTTGAATTTTGAATTTTGTTATCGATATTTTACGTTCGGATTTTATTGAAGATTTTGGATTCTCACAATTATTATTGTAAATTCACAATTTCTTTTAACCTAAATATTATTGATTGTGATCACATAGTTATGAGTAGCTACTTCCACAACTAGGGTTGTGGGAACCATGAGAAATTAATAACGTAGAACTTAATAAAAAGTAATTCTTGAATAGTATGCATGAATGTATTGTTTTTCCCTTCATTTTGATTGCTTTTTAATAGTGGTCAACGTTAGAACCCGCCTTATCCTTACTTGTCGGATCAAGGAGGTAACGGATGAGAAAAGGGATTAAACAATGAGATTTGGGGCTAATCATCCTCATTTAATTAACTTGAACGGATCAAGGGATAGCTAAATCTGGGATCATTGGTAAGGGTTAATAAAACATACACTCATAAAAGAATCAAGTTGCATAGTAAAATTTACTTATTTACCAGATCAGGGACTTAGAGAAATTAACTTACCAATTCTACATGTAACACACTAGTAAAGGATTACTAATAGTAAAGGTCTACTTAGTTAAGGATTCATGAGGAACACATAAAACCCTAGTTTCACTTCATATTGATTTAAATCACATTAAATCGTTATTTTGTTCGTTGATGCTTGTTATTTGATTTGTTAATTAGTTTTTTTTAGAAAAATCCCAATTTATTTACCGAAATAAATTGATTACTAAAGAAAATAATACACGAATAATCTAAAGTCTAAACCATATTTTTCGTGGAATCGACCCTAACCTTTGTTAGTTTCTATATTTGATCAACGATCGCTTTATACTTCTTTAGGGAGGTTTAATTTGAACGTATCAAATTTTGGTGCCGTTGCTGGGGAATTTGGCTTTTAGATTAGATTAATTTTTATTATTTAATTTCTAGACATTATTTCCTTATTTTACATTTTTTTTGTGCTTAAACAGGTTTTGATTCCTAGTGCATGTCAAATACGAGAAGTCAAGGCATTCCCTTGATTTCATTTAATCCCAAAATTGAAAGATCATTATGTAGGAAGAAGAAGAACAACAATAACAATGATGGAAACGAACTTGGTGATGGCGCAAAACATCTTGGACGGCAACACAACGGTGCACCGCAACATCCTCCGCAACATCCTCCGCAACATTAACAATAAAATATTTATGACAATCAACCAGTAGCAAGACAACATCCTCCACCCAGACAACGACCTGAATTCGACATATGGAATAACTATGGGGTCAACCCTAACATCATTGGAACTACGGGTGGCATTGTGTTACCTTCATTACTATCTGGAACTAAGTTTAGCATCACAAGCAGGCTGATTCAAATGCTTCACAGTAGAGGACTGTTTGATGGCTTTGCATAAGAAGATCCGCACGCTCATCTCCAGAATATGGTGTACATTTCCAAGAGCAGTGTTAGCGACCCAGGACTAACTATGGATGTCATTGGACTACGTGTTTTTCTATTATCACTTACTAGCAAAGCTATAATTTGGTTGTCCGAACTTTCATACAACTCCATCAAAACTTGAGATGAATTACACAAGGCATTCATGGAGAAGTATTTCCCATTGTCCAAAAAGTTGAGCCTAACGGACCGAATCAATAATTTTTAACAAATGCCCAGAGAGTTAATTAGTGAAGCTTGGGAGAGATTTGTAAAGTATCTACGAACTGTGCCAAATCATAGAATAACCTACGAGTCACTTCTTGAGTTATTCTACCGCGCACTTGATGATAATGGAAAAGCTATTGCAGACACCATCACTAGCGGAGCATTCTTGGCCAACACTTTTCAAGAGGCTGCAGAGAGAGTTGATCGTGTTGCAAAGATAAACCGATCTTGGATCACTTGGGATACTAAAACTTCAAAAAGCTCTTTTACCATTAGCATTAATCAAGGTTCCAAGATACAAAATGAAGAAGTACTACAAGAGCTCGTTGAATTAAAAACCGAGCTCAAACTGCATTCAGAAACATGGGACTAGAGAAAATTAGTGCAATAAACCATCAAGGTAGGGCATCAAGTTATGACGATTATGGATATGAGAAAGATGCCTACTATGTGAATGATCAAGCGAGGGGTTTCCAGACTAACACCCAAGCATTCAATCAGGATTCTTGGCACTAAGGTCAAGGAAATCAAGGTCGAAATTATAACAACTTCAATCGAGAGGTCCATTACAACCAAGAAAATAACTACAATCGTGAAGGGAACAACAATCACGAGAATAACTACAATCGAAATGGATACATTGATCACAACTGTGGGAAAGAAAGAGAAGGTGATTGGGGAAGGAGAGACAACAATAAGAGTAGTGCATACATCCCACCCGGAAATCGAGATGGGGGATCCAGTCTTGCAAGAATTAAAGACATGATGACAAAAATGATGAAAAAGTATGATGCAATAGAGGATAATCGTAAGAACATACGTAATGATCTTTCCAAAATTTTTAAAAAGTTAAGTCACACTCTACATCCATAAAGCTTATTGAGAAATAATTGGGGAAGATTTCGCGATCTTTGAATCCACAACAGAAAGGAACTCTCCCAAGTAACATAATTCAAAATTCAAAGAATGACGGACAATGCATAACTGTGGCCACCCGAAGTGGCATTCAAACAGTGCATCCACCTATGCCAGAACTTGAGGATGATGTACATGACTCGGTTGTTAATAAGGAAGAAATAGAAAGAAAAATCGAGGAAGAAGTTGTAGGTGAAGATCTAAGCACCAAACAACATCAAAAAGGAGATGAGCATGGTGAGAAAGTAAGCAATGCGAAAGACGCTACTCCAACTCCAATTCCAATGCCACGACCTCCTCCTCCTTTTTTGCAAAGATTGAAAAAGAAGATCAAAGGTGGAAAGTTTCTTAAGTTTATCCATATTGAAATAAATACCGAGATATGCCAAGTTTACGAGGATGTTGTCACAAAGAAAAGAATGATAAGCTTTGAACCAGTCGATAACTTGCACCATAGTAGCGCAATCGCTACTCGCTCACTCATGCAAAATAAAGAAGACCCAGACGCATTCACTATACCATATACCATAGGGGTATTCAACTTTTCAAAAGCGCTATGCTACTTAGGTCTAGCATTAACTTGATGTCGCTAGCAGTGTTTGAACAATTGGGCTTTGAATCCCCCAAATCTACGTCAATGTGGCTCTTGATGGCAAATTGTACTGTGAAGAAACCTATGGGCATTATTTATGATATTCTAGTAAAGGCGAACCATTCATATTCTCTATTGACTATGTCATTCTTAATTATGAGGTAGACTTTGATATTTCTATCATTCTGGGAAGACCATTCTTGGCAACTGGAAGTGCTTTGGTGGACATGGAAATGGGTCAGCTGAAGTTTTGACTAAATAATGAAGAAGTGGTTTTTGACATATGTCGAGCCATGAAGAATCACAATGACCTACGAGTAGTGTTTGTGATTGATGTTGTTGACGATTTACAACTAAAAATACCTATTAAGGAGAGATTGGGTGTTGAGGCTCTAGCTGCTATCATCATGAACTTTGATAAAGATCACATTGGAGAGTATGATGAGATAGTTTGAGCACTAAATAGCCTTGGGTCTTTCAATCATGCATCAAAGAGACTCGACTTAGACTTGAAGAATAGAGCAACTCCGCTTGCGAAACCATCCATCGAGGAACCTCTGACTTTGGAATCAAAGCACTGCTATCTCACTTGCAATATGCATTCTTGGGGCCCAACAACACATTTTCGGTCATAATAGCTATCATCAAGAGGTTAGATGTTGGAGTTGCTTACCCAATCATGGATAGTAATTGGGTAAGTCCTATCCAATGTATACCAAAGAAGGATGGTATTACTGGGGTGACAAACGCAAAGAATGAGATCATTCCAATAAGGCTTGTTACTGGATGAAGGGTGTCCATGGATTATCGCAAGATAAACTTATGGACAGAAAAAAATCACTTGCCAAAGCCTTTTATGGATCAGATGTTTGACCGTCTCACTGCAAAGGATGGTACTATTTTCTTGATGGATATTCAGGCTACAATTAGATCTCTATAATACGCGAAGACTAAGAGAAGACCACTTTCACATGTCCATATAGGACATTCGCCTTCAAAAGGATGCCATTCGGATTGTGCAATGCACCGACGACCGTTCAACGTTGTATGATGTCTATATTTTCAGATATGGTGGAAGATACAATCAAAGTTTTCATGGATGATATTTCAGTGGTTGGTGACTCATTCGACGATTGTTTGGCTCATCTCCAAGATGTACTAAAATGGTGTGAAGAGTGCAACCTTCTGCTAAATTAGGAGAAGTATCACTTTATGGTGAAAGAGGTCATAGTGATGGGTCACAAAATTTCAAGCAAAGGCATTGAGGTAGATCAAGCAAAGATTGAGGTAATTGCCAGGCTACCCCCTCCTATCTCCGTCAAAGGCATTCAAAGATTTTTGGGACACACCGAATTTTATTGTCTCTTCATCAAAGAATTCTCCAAAATAGCCCATCATTTATGCAAAGTACTAGATAAGGAGACGAAGTTTGTTTTTGATGCGGCCTGTCTAAAAGTGTTTGAGTTAAAGAAAAGGTTAATATCGGCTCCAATCATCATTGCATCGGATTGGGAATAACCGTTTAAAGTTATACGTGATGAAAGTGGAGTAGCACTTGGCATAGTATTAGGAAAAAGGCAAGAGAAGCTTCTACATTCAATATACTATGCTAGCAAAGCCCTTAATGTTGCTCAAAGAAATTACACCGTGATTGAACAAAAGTTGCTTGCTGTTGTGTTTGCTTTCGAGAAGTTTCGCTCCTAATTGCTTGGCGCCAAAGTCATTGTACACACAGATCATGTAGCATTGAGATATCTCATAGAAAAAAAGGATGCTAAACCGAGACTTATCCATTGGGAGTTATTGTTACAAGAGTTTGACTTCGAAGTGAAAGATCAAAAAGGAACTGAAAATCAAGTTGCTGACCATCTTTTAGGCTTAAAGAAGAGGCAACATTAAAGTTTAAAGATGGATTTGAGATAGATGACACCTTTTCAGATGAACAAGTATTGGCAGTATCATACGACTTAATTCCATGGTTTGCCAATGTTGCTAACTATTTGGTAAGTGATATAGTGTCGTCCAAATTGATTATTCACCAACGCCGCAAGTTCATGTCTGATATGAAGAAGTTATTTTGGGAAAAACCATAATTGTTTCGTGTTTGTGCCGATGGAATTATTCGTCGCTGTGTACCAAAGTTGAGATTATGTATATTTTGGAGGCATGCCATTTGTAGCCCATTGGAGGCATCATAATGGTATCCGAAAAGCCTACAAAATTCTACAATGTAGGTATTACTGGCCAATAATTTATCAAGATGCTCATGATTTTGCCAAGTCTTGTGATCGTTGTCAAAGGGAAGGAGGAATTTCAAGGAAACATGAACTCCTACTCACTCTTATTCTAGTCATTGAACTGTTCGACGCATGGGGAATTGACTTCATGGGTCCTTTTTTGAGTTTGAGTGGAATGAAGTACATCATTGTTGCGGTTGACTATGTATCTAAATAGGTAGAAGCTATCGCACTTCCCAACAATGAAGCAAGAAGTTTCATCACCTTCCTCAAGCGAAATATCTTCTCAAAATTTGGTACACCAAGGGCGACAACCAGCGATGGAGGTTCCCACTTTTGTAATCGATTGTTCAAAGCGTTACTTGAAATATATAGGGTTCGACATAGTGTAGCAACTCGTTATCACCCACAAACTAGTTGACAAGTTGAAGTCTCCAATCGTGAAATCAAGAAAATACTTTCAAAGACGGTGAGCGCAAATAGAAATGATTGGTCAAGGAAGATTGATGACACTCTATGGTCTTACTGCACTGCATTCAAAACTCCCATAGGTAAGTCACCGTATTAACCTATCTTTAGGAAATCTTGCCATCTACCCACAGAGTTGGAACACAAAACTATGTGGGCGTTGAAGAAGTTGAATATGGATTGGGACGCCGCATCAAAGCAAAGAATGAATCAAATAAATAAGCTTAATGAGTTACACCTATATGCATATGAGAGCATAGCCTTGTACAAAGAGTTAATGAAGAAGTATCATGACCAAAAGATTGAAAAGCGAACATTTTCACTCAGAGACTTAGTACTTCTTTTTAACTCAAGGATGCATTTATTTTCCAACAAACTCAAGTCAAAATGGTTAGGACCACTCCGAGTGAGTCAAGTTGTTCCACATGGTGTAATTGATCTAAAGAAGAAGCATGGTATGAAGTTCAAAGTTAATGGTCAAAGAATCAAAGCATGCATGGACATAGAGGATGAAATAAAAACTGTGGAAGCATGGAAGCTTAGTGAAGTTTGAGTAACTAGGCATACCTGCGTCATGCCATGACGTTAAATCAAGCGCTACTTGGAGGCAGCCCAAGATATTTATCTGTTTAATTTATTTTGTTTATATGTTCACTTGTCAGTTTTTAACCTAGCATAGATTGTGTTAGGATCCGTGTCAAATTAGAGTCTCAAAAAGTATAAAAATAGGCCACAAGATGAGTACATGCCCATGTCGAAATGAAAAAATACTGGAAAATGAAAAAGCAATCAAAGAGGCATACAAGTCATTTTTATGGGTTGTAGAAATTTTTACGGCTGTAAACTTGACTCGTCAACTTCAAATCAACAAACACGAAGCAGTTTTAAGTCTACGAGTGTACTCTATGATCAGTAGAAACGTCTATAACTCGTTGCCTACACACGTGGACTCCAGGTATGTTTTCTAAATTTTTCCAACTATTAGAGATAATTACGGAGCTTGTTTAAAGCCGTAATAATTATTATGAGTTGTAACTAGTTCTGTTAAAAGACCAACTTACATAACAGCATTGACCCGACCCACGATGCCAAGAAACAAAAGCGACAAATTTTAAAATTCCTAAGTTCATTTCCCTTTCACTATGATTCCCTGTTAATCAAAAAACCAAACGACTCATGTTCCTCTTCTCTTCCAAAACGACCTTTCCATATCCATCATCACTCATCTCCTCTATCAACACACCATCATTGAGTGCAAAACCAGGTCTTTATTAAAGCCCCAAGAGCCCTCCAATATCATTCTTGAAAAACATAACTCCAAAAGGATTCAATCCTAGTTGTTGGTAAGTCTATCTTAGCAGATTATAAATTCTAGGACGTGTTTTACCTGGCTCTCCATAAATATCGTGGGACTAAAGGAATAGAAAATAAGAAATTAGGGCATTTTGTGATTTTTACATAAGATATTGAACTGACTTTGAATTGGGAAACTGGGACTATGCTGAAATTGTTGTTTAAATTCAATGAATTGAATAAGTGAGGGATATTGAACTTGTTATTGAACTGCATTTGTAAGGGAACCACTGAATTTGCAGATTTTTCAAATGACGGTTTTCTACGAGTCATAGTTACCCCTCGTAAATGAGACCTCAAGATCAGTGGTTAAACCCTTATAAGAAATGAGCTTTACAAGTCTAATTATGAGTCGTAGAATCTTCTACGGCTTGTCAATTGGACTCGTCAATTTAAAAGATAAAATTACAGTACCTAAGTATTTGGACACTTAACTTATGTGAGTACATCCTATGAGTCGTAGACGTCTCTACGAATCATGGGATTGACTCATACAAGTTCATGCACCCAAACTCAGTTGGCACAGAACTAAGTCTATAAGTGAACTTATGATTCATAGAAACTTCTACTAATCATAAGGTCTACTCGTAGATAAGATTTGTAGACTTAACACTGCAGGCTTGTTTTCTACGAGTAGGTTCTACGAGTCATAGACTTGTCTAGGAACTGTAAACACCTACTCGTAAACCTAAAAAATCTCAAATTTCCAATTATTTTTATTTATTGTCTATTCCTTCTTTCTTTGCTTGTTCTTTTTTTTATGTATGTTGTTTTAATAACTCTTCCTCCATAGGTACTAATGCCTTCCAAATGAACTCCAAAGTGTGATGGTGGAAAGAAAAACATTTCAAAGAAGGAGTCTGCGGCAATTTTAAGACAATGGATTCAGGACGAGCCAACTGACCTTGACAACAGTGGTTTCTAGGAGGAGCACTCTATTAACTCTGAGGCACCACTTATTTGATAGACCAAATTTGATCACTCCAAACAGTTCATCCCAGTGACTAAACCAGGCGGAGGCTCTTATCCTCCTCATTCGTCAACAATATCTACACCCCCAGCTCTAAAAAGGGGGATTCAGTTGAGGCAGGAGAGAGTGAAGATGACTCTATACCACAATCTGCTTCAGGATCAGTATTCGAGGGAAATTCAACGCCAGAGCGTCCCTCCATACCAATCTACATCAGAGGACAACCAAAGTGCTCATGTGTTTAAGGGCTATTTGTCTTCTACAGGATGGGGGCAAGAGAGGAACGATCACCAAAATTTAAGAAGGCACATTACTGAGGAGCCGCGTGTTATTACCACTGGTTTGGAGGCAATCCCAGAGATCCGTGAATTGTTTCATCGCTATAGATTGAAGTGGATGGCTGAGCATCCAGGTAGTTACAGTATTGCCATGGTGCGTGAGGTCTATGCCTCGCACGTGGCAAGATAAAAAATATGGCTTCATCAAAGGCTAAGGAGTTAGAGCAGTCGGTGCTTTTGAACATATTGGTCCGGGAGGTCTCGATTAATTTACAAGAGGAGACATTCTGACGGGTTATCTATGGCTCAAACTATCCATCAATAGCCTCGACGGTCGAATTTGATCATAAGATGAAAGTGGTTTGGGATAAAAATGCCATGAGGGATCCGGTGCATTGTGGAGAACCACTTAGATGGGCCTGGTTATATAGCAGAGCAAGGCATAGCGGCGAATTAGGTATCATATCTTACTCTAATAAAGAGAGACTCCCTAAACTTTGCCACCAAGTTTTAATGGGCTATCATTTGACACCGACTCTGCCCGGCCAATGCTGACAACCATTTGACTCTAGATCAAGCCATAATCATTTCTAGCTTGATGGATGGATAAGAGGTTGAGTGCATGAAAATAGTTATTGTCGAGATACATGAGCAGGCCATTCAGAGAAACACACCAATCCCATTCCCTTGCCTTGTCTATGAAATGTGTCGTGAGGCCATAGTCCAAATGATTGTAGGGGTCGACCCACTAATAAGAGTTAATTAAACATAAGATGTTGGGCTCATTCGGGATAACACAAACCCCATTGGACAGCAGCGTGCTCCACACTCGGAGGTGAGGCTACTTGATTTTGAGAGTGTCCAGCAGCCTGCCCAAACTCATCCGGCAGTTGTTCCAGACAATAATACACCCTTCATGGGGTCATCTGAGGCTGCCCAAACTACTCTGCAGTCCCCTCCACTAGTACACCGCATCCCCAGACCACAAGATTGGTCAATCTCTCAGGCAAGGCACTACAAACATTGTTGCAGCGGCAACTCAGATAGAGGCCCAACTTGGACAATTGATTCAACAGCTCAAACCATGGGTCCAAATATCTGTCACTGGATTAGAGAAGCACGTACCAGCTAAGTTCAAGGATGCTTTGGCTAAGCAGGAGTGACAGATTCATGCACGCATAGGCGCCTTCAATCTTAGAGTAACTGAGAGGCTACATTCTTTTTCGAGCACTGACATCGCTGCTATATGGGTAAAGGTTGGATTACTATATGACTATACCATTCGATGCGCCAATCATCTAGACACCACACTTGTTTGATCTGTTTGAGGATGATAATTCAGAGGTTGCAAGAGACAAACAAACTCGTACTGATAATAACACTCTAGTTATGGCTGAGGCTATGAGAAGGAAGAGGAAGGAGCATCATGATTTAGAGGAGGCCACATATAAATCTATAGTGATCGAGGAGTTGCGACATGAGAAGGAAAGGCAGCGTACTAATGGAGCTTTGAGCTCACGAGTTGACACTCATGATGGCTCACTGATTTCTATGGTACCATATGCTACTACACTAGGATCCATACTGATGGATCTGGATGCCGCTATATAGACTTCGGCGCTTATGCGCCACATGTTTTTTTCTTCTCCCTCATACTTTTTATTTATTGTTGTATTGCATTGAGGACAATTCAAGGCTTTTTGAGTAGGGGTGTAATGGTTATAATGTATGAGTATCTAGGGTAAAATCTAAGTACCCTAGACACTCGATTAAATCCTTGGAGTTTTCTTGCCTGTGTTGTTTTTCCCCATAGGACCTTTTTAATTTATGTTGAACCAGCATGTTTAGGATGTAAGTGTGACATAAGAGAAGGAATCTATGGCATGATGGCTAGAAAGTAAAAATAGACCCCTCCAAAATTAATTTGAAATATTGTGACTGTTTCTTTAATATATTGACTATGTAGGATCTGCGTGTGACATGATGTAAACCTATATGATAATACATGAATTAGATAGAAACATGAACCAAAGATTGATATTTGATAATGAAACTTGATGCCAAGTGTGTGAGGTATTTTGTGTGTTCTGACCATTTGTGTTAATCTAGAACTTTCCACATTGGTCGTACTGTGATAATTGAATTGTTGATTAGGAAAGGATCATAGTCCATTGTTGAATAAGTCCACTTAGCCTTAAAATAAACAACCAAAGACTATTTTACCCTTTAAACCAAAGAATTGAGTCTCTTAAAAGGCCTTTTTGATTCAAAAACGCATACTTCAAATGTCCTTGTCCCTAATTTTTATCCTTTATTTTGGCCCTGGTCCGTCCTAAGACAATGTGCACCTCAACTCAGGCTAAAATCCTAAGTTGAGGGTGGCTACTATGAGAGGAAAGTGAGAAGAGAAGAGGTATGAGAAAAGAAAAGCAAGAAAATAAAAGGTGTGAAAAGAAGAGGTGTGATAAAGAAAAGCGAAAAGAAGAAAAAGGGGTGAGTGGCCAAGATGAACAAATAACTTAGGAAGCATTAACAATGAAAAGCATGAATCATAAGAAAAGTACTGAGAAACGATCAAACGAAAGCCATACCCAAGCTAAAAGTGAAAAGCAAAAAATAAGAGTAAAACGTGTTGTAAGTTGTAAGATGCGGAATCAAAGTTTAGAGTAGTGTTTGAGGAGGGCCAAAAGTCAATAAATCCAAATACACCACACCTGTCCCCGAGTCTACGTTACTAGTCGAAAAATTCCTATAATAATCCTAATTCAACGGTTCAAGAGTCTAAGTACTGAAAATAAGGACAAGCCTATGGTATTGTCCATAAAGGTCTGAATTTCTTTTGTGAGGGTGAGTATTTTTCGCATCCTTGAACTTTAAAGAAATATTACAAAATATGTGAAGAAAGGGATTTTTTTTCAGTGAGGGCACAAGTGGCATTGTCGAAATAGTCATGAAAACGGTGAATGTTGTTTTTGCATGTGAGTTTGTCTATTGGTGTTGAAGTGTCTATTATTGATCCACATAAGTTAGATTGATTTGGAATAATGGTCGCAATGATATCATGGATGAAAATTTGAAGGGGTCAATAGTCAATAGCCTTGTGATTGATGTACATACTTAATCTTATATTCCATTTTGTCGTTTTAGAATAGTAGTGTCGCTTGAGGACAAGCAACCATTTTAAGTTGAGGGTGTCGATGTACCGTGGATTTATGAAACTTTTAATACTTTAAACTTGAGAATTTGCATGTCTTTTAAGTATTTGTTAGCACATTTGATGGTAGTTGTGTTTATTTTATAGGAAACTAAGTCAAAGAATGAATTGAGAAAGCATAACACTGAGTATTGAGGATTTTGGAGTTTACGAGTTTATCCTATGACTCATAGTTACTTCTATGGGTCGTAGGTAGCAATTGTCTAAACAGAAAAGAGGAATGCAGTTAAAATTGAAGTTGACGAGTAAAGTCTACGACTCGTTCTTATTCTTACGAGTCATCATTGGAAGTCGTCAAGTAGAAGTGAAAGACTGAAGGCAAAGTGAAGATGACGAGTCAATTATACAACTCATTCATAATCCTAGGAGTCGTAAATTACACTAGTAGAAGAAGTTGTAGGATATAAAACCAGGATTGGGTTTACGACTCAAGATTACGAGTCATCTTGTATGTTACAATTCATAAAAGTATTTCGTGAATAAGATAAGTCCCTCAGTGCAGAGTGTCGGATTACAAATTGGGTCTACGACTCGTCAAACTCATGACGATTCGTAGAAACGAGTTGTAGACCCAAACCGACTTACAATTTTTTATGTTTTCCAAATTCATATTTACTTAGGATTATTTGTCTATAAATATACTTCTTAGGTTTATTTTACTAAAGGCACGTTTTTGGATTTGAAAATATAGCTTGAACTACTTTTAGGCTTTTAATTTTGAATTTCGATTTTTGTTATCGATATTTTATGTTCAGATTTTATTGAAGATTTTAGATTCTCACAATTATTAATGTAAGTTCATTATTTCTTTTAACCTAAATATTATTGATTGTGATCACGTAGTTATGAGTAGCTAATTTCACAACCCTGATTGTGGGAACCATCAGGAATTAACAACGTAGAACTTAATAACAAGTAATTCTTGAATAGTGTGCATGCATGTATTATTTTTTCCCTTTGATTTGATTGTTTTTTTAATGGTGGCCAACGTTAGAACTTGCTTTATCTTTACTTGGAGGATAGAGGAGGTAACGGATGGAAACAAAGATCAAACAACGAAATTTGCGGCTAATCATCCTCATCTAATTAGCATAAATGGACCAAGGGATAGTTAAATCTGAAATCATTGGTAAGGGTTAGTAAAGCATACCCTCGTAGACGAATCAAGTTGTGTAGTGAAATTAACTTATTTTCGGATCAAGGACTTAGGTAAAATTAACTTTCGGATTCTACATGTAACACACTAGGAAAGGATTATTAATAACAAAGGTCTACTTAGTTAAGGATTCGTGGGGAACACATAAAACCCTAGTTTCACTTCATATTGAATTAAATCACATTAAACCCCTACTTTGTTTGCTGATGTTTGTTATTTGATTTGTTAATTAGTTTTTTTATAAAAATCCCCTTTTATTTATCAAAATAAATTAATTACTAAAGCAAATAATAAATGAATAATCTAAAGTCTAAATCATATTCTTCGTGGATCGACCCGAACCTTTGTTAGGTTCTATATTTGTTCAATGAATGTTTTATAATTCTTTCGAGAGGTGTAATTTGAGCGTATCAAGCAACCAGAACCTAAGAACTTAACCCAATTGAGCCCCCATAAGCCCAGAAGATACACCCATGCACAAGTTGAGGTGAAAACCCAGACAGAACAAGCCCTTTTTTGACTATTTTTTATTGTTTTCAATTGAATGACCCTCATAAACCTGATAGGAACACAGAAATGCTAAAGTAAGAATAAAAGAATTGGTGGAACCAAGATATTTTAGAAGTGCCAATAACTTTGAGCTCTAAATGGGATGAAGCGTAGAGTCTAGACCTCGAACTACGGATGAGTCTCCCTTCTGTAGAATGTCAACAAACCAGACCCTGTAAGGGTTAGCGCATAGTCCAGACCTCGAACCGCGAATGAGTCTCCCTCTTATAGAATGCCAATAAACCAGACCCTGTAAGGGTTAGCTAGAGCCCAAAACTTGAACCATGGATTTCTCCTTTTTGTAAGTGAACTGATGATAACAAAAGGGATGGACTTTGAATGTTGACTCTATGTAGAAAGATGTATTGCAAAATCGGAAAGTACAAAGCGCGGACCTCGAATTGGGGATGATTCCTCCTGATAATATCATACCAAGAATATCCAATATGAAGTGAGTATCTCAAAAGTTTTCCATACCAACCATTATCACGCAAGTATCTAAAGATCGCCGTCCTCTCTTTTATAATAAGTCCAATGTAGCCGAGGGCACATTATAACTAATCGACTTCTCCAAACAGTACCAAAAACATGGTCAGAGAAGTCAAAGAAGGGAAGTACATGGATAATAAGGCTTCAAGATAAGTTACTACCTAGCTAAGGCACAACTCTATTAGACCCAAGTCTGCTACATTAGTCTATAGGGAGCTAAGCCGTCTGGTACGACGCTGAAAAAGAGGAAACAAGGCCTATCGACTCCGAAATATCGCAAGTCTATGAAAACACTAGCCTAAGCCTAGAATAAGGACAAACATGCTCTAATATGATATACAAATCAATACAAGCAACTAAAGATGCAAGAAAACTCAATTATAGCAATTCACATACCCGCCTAACTCTAAAACAGTCCAAAATATGAATTCTACCATGCATAGCCTACTAAATCAGTTCCCCACCCCAATATTCATGTAAATCCGCATACATTCATATATTCGAACTCAATCTAAAAGAGGGAAAGTCGTGGTCTACCTGTAGGCCGATCACATATTCTCCAAATCACAATGATGAAGCTTTTCCCTTTCGTACGGCCTCTAAACACTGCCACACTATCAAAAATAGAATCACAACATCATTACGGTTATTTTTACAATAAATTTACAAGAAACGGAGACAAATCAATTTTGGACTCCAAACGGAAATGTGGGACCCATGTTGGAAATTTTGGAATTAACTCCGTAAAATAATCATAAATAGCTCTCCGAACTTGTGTCCCAAAATGAAACACAATTTGAGGCTCGAAAATCAGCCATGCAATACAAAATCAATTTAAGCTAAGAAAATACGCAGGGACAACATCTAAATCACGATTTTTACCTCAAGCGGAGCCTCTTCAATAATTTTTGACAACACTACTCCGTTCTCCGGCAAAATCCCCACAATTTAGCCTTTTGTATCACTCAATATTTAGCTCTATAGCTTAAGATATTCAAGTTTAAAAATTAGAAAGAAAATCTGAAAATGGGCTTTCTTATAGGCGAGGTTGCACCCTATTCAGTACACCAGCAGATCTTTTCCCATTTTCACAATCTCCGACGGGGTGTTCATGATTCATTCGAAACACCATACGTGCAAACGGATTGTGCTTCCCCACTATTTAACATTTCGAACTCAACGGCTCAGTCAAAATTTTTATACGAGGTTGTTTCTATATTAAAAAAAAGTAGGTTCCACTTTTAAGGCCGTTTTTAACTAAATCCCACCAAGCTCTGAATGAGTCTGGTAGCCTTGAGAATTGAATGATAGGTCGTTCTAGACCAAACTTGACATTTTGAAGCTAACGGTACTGACAGAATTTTCATTCGGGCATGATTTCCAATAATGTTGACCAAAGTCAACTTTAGGCCAAATTTCTAAAGCTAAAATGATAAATGGTTCAAACTCGTACTGAAAGACTCGAAACTCGAGTCGACCATGCTTTTAGCCTAAAATGACCATTCTGGAGCTGATGGAACTGTCAGAATTCTATTCTGAGGCTGTTTACATGTAATTTTGACCGAAATCAACTTTTCAAGTCATAAAGGCTTTCAAACATGGAAAGCTACACAAAATCCTAATAAACGATGAGGCGACCAAACTATTAGTGCCAACAAGTAACTTGGGTCTCTATGGGGAAGCTTTACCCGATGAAAAAGGGGCATTAACACAGAAATGACCTGGAAGGTCATTACAATATCCACTACTAAAATAACTTTCGTCCGTGAAAGTAAGAGTAAAGAAATACTTGAAGGCTCAAATAGGTTAGGGTACTGCTCCCGCATGTATCGCTCGGTCTCCTTGGTAGCCTTATTAATTGGACGATGGTGCCACTGAACCTTAACCACTAGAATAGCTATGGATCAAAATTGCCTTATATCTCTTAGCTAAAATAGTAGTCGACTTGTCAACAAAATTTAGATGATCATCTAACTCAATCGAATCATATTGCAGCATATTAAACTCATTTGAAATGTATCGACGCAATATCGAGACATGAAAAATTGGGTATATGGCTGAATATGCCATAGGTAGAGCTAAGTTATATGCAACCTCACCCACTCGCCTCAAAATATCAAACGGCCTAATATATCGGGGGCTAAGCATGCCCCGCCTACCGAATCTCATCACGTCCTTCAAGGGTGATACCCGTAGAAACACTCGATCACCAATACCAAAATAGAAAGGACATCGTTTACGATCTACATAGCTATTGTGTCTACTCTGAGATGTCCTCAGTCTATCTTGGATCAACCGAACTCTGGCTAAATCCTTCAGAATTAAATCTTTACTTTGCGGCCCAGGCTACGAAGATTCAAACCAACTAATTAGAATGCGACAACGCGTACCATATAAGACATCAAACGGATCCGTCTGAATACTAGAATGGTAGTTGTTGTTGTATGCAAGCTCCTCCAAAGGCAAAAACTGATCCCATTGACCCCCAAACAATACATAGACCCGCAACATGTCCTCTAGGACCTGAATAGTAAGATCTGATTGGCCATCAGTCTATGGGTGGAAAGTAGTGCTGAGATTAACCTGGGTACCCAACTCTTTTTGGAAAGCTCTCCAAAAAACTAGAAGTAAACTATGACCTAAGATCTGAAATAATAGATACGAGCACCCCATGTAGGAGAACCACTTCCTGAATATAAATATGGGCTAACCGCCCTGCACTATAAGAAGACTGAACTTGGAGAAAGTGGGTTGACTTGGTCAATTGATCAATGATGACCCATTTACTATCAATATCCCTAGAAGTCCAAGGCAATCCCATCACAAAGTTCATGGTGATACGCTCTCATTTCCACTTAGAAATAGGTAATCTCTAGAACTCTCCACTAGGCCTCTGATGCTCAGCCTTTACCTGCTGACAACTCAGGCAATAGGACACATACTCAACAATATCTCTTTTCATACTTTCCCACTAGCAATGCAATCGTGATACATCTTTGTGATGCATGGATAAATAGAATATCTCGAATCATGGGCCTCACGAAGAATCAACTAAATCAAAACCTCCCACTCTAGGAACACATAGACGACCGTCGAACCGCAAAATCCTATCTAAACCAATAGCCTGGTCGTCGTCATCCTTCAATACCCTGTCTCTAAGTGTAACTAAAGACTTATTCTCATACTGTCGGGTACGAATCCAGTCAAATAAGGAAAACTGAACCCCGACAAAAGCTAGTACCTGCCTAGAATTTGAAATTTCCAATCTGACCATCCTATTAGCTAACTAGGCTAGGCTATACATACTCCCACATTTCGACTCAAGGCGTCCGTTAATACATTCTCCTTGCTCGTGTGGTAGAGAATAGAGAGATCGTAGTCTGCCAAAAGCTCAATCCAATGGTGCTCCCTAGAATTAAGATCCCTCTTGCTTATAACGTACTGTAAGTTGTGATGATCAGTGTAAACCTCACAATATACCCCATAAAGATAGTGCCTCCACAACTTGAGCATGAAAACTATCGCTACCAACTCTAAGTCATGAATTGGGTAGTTGCACTCGTGCACTCTCAGCTTCCTAGAAGAATTTGCAATAACCTGGTTGCACTGCATCAAAACACACCCTAAATCAACACTAGAAGCCTTACAATATACTGTAAAACCCCCACCTTCAATTAAAAGATCCAGGATATGAGCAGTGGTAAGCAACTTCTGAGCCACTGAAAGCTCATCTCACACTCCTCGGACCATACAAAGAGAACATCCTGGCGAGTCAACCTGGTCAGTGGTGCTGCAAAAGTAGAGAAGCCCTCAACAAAACGCCTGTAATAACCAGCCAATCTGACAAAACTTCGAACCTCTATAATAGATGTTGGCCTATCCCAACCATGAATAGCCTCAACCTTCGTTAGATCCACCATAATACCATTCTTGGACACTACGTGTCCTAGAAATATCAGTCACTCCAACCAAAACTCGCACTTTGAGAACTTGGCAGAAAGCTGATGATCTCTCAAAGTCTGGACCACCATCCTCAAATATTGTGCATGCTCCTCTCTACTCTGCGAGTATACCAGAATAACATTAATAAAACCTATGACGGAGTGAAGATAAGGCCTAAAGACACGAGTCATCAAATCCATCAAGCCGACAAAGGCATTAGTCAGCCCAAATGACATCACAGGGAACTCATAATAGCCATAGCGAGTTCGAAAGGCAGTCTTAAGGATGTCGAAGCCCCTAATCCTCAACTAGTTGTAGACGGATCTCAGATCAATCTTATAAAATATTTCACATCTTAGAGATGATCAAATAAGTCATCAATACAAGGCATGAAATAATGGTTCTTCATCGTTACCTTATTCAACTACTTGTAATCAACACACATCCACATGGTCTCATCCTTCTTCTTAACAAATAGGACATGACCACCCTAAGGAGATACACTGGGCCGGATGAATCCCTGATCTAGGAGGCCCTAAAGCTTAATACTGAGCTTTTTAAGCTCTGCGGGGGCCATCCGATAAGGTGGAATAAAAATGGGCTTAGTGGCCGGCTCCAAATCTATAGCAAAATCAATATCTCTCTAGGATAGGCTAGGTAGGTCAGTAGGAAACACATCTCGAAACTCATAAACCATAGGAACTGAATCAACAGAAAGAGTATCGCTAGCCACATACCAAACATAAGCTAAATAAGTTGAGCACCCGCTAGCTACCAATCTCCAAGCTCGAACATAAGAAATGATCCCAACCGGTGTGCATTTATAAGACTCATTCCACCTATAAGACCCCTTCCACACCACCTAAGGTATACTAGTCATTACTAAGGTAACAGTCTTGGCATAACAGTCGAAAACCGCATGATGAGAAGATAGACAATCCATGCTCAGAATAGCATCAAAGTCCAACATATCTAGGAGAATAAGGCTAGCTCGGGTATCTTGGCCCTGTAAGGTGACCACACAAGATCTACATACCTGATCCACGACTAAAGAATCAACTACTAGGTGAAAACAAGCAATGGTGTTGCTAATGGCTCAGGAGTCACACCCAGTCGGGTGGAAAAATATATAGATACATATGAATAGGTAGAAGCCAGATCAAATAGAGTTAAAGTTGATTGCTGGAATTAAAGAAGTGTACCTGTGATAACATCATCTGATGCCTCAGCCTCTGCCCTCACTAGAACAGGATAGAAATGGCCTCGACGTCTTCCCCTCGAGCATCCCTATGACTGCCTGATCGAACTCTCCTGAATCTACCTCGGGCACCCTACTGATTACCCCTATGGTCCTAGACTTGAACCCTGCCTTTGGCTGGAGGTGCTGCTGCTAGAGTTGATCGGTCTGTCTGAGAAGAGAGAGGTCTAGCCCTCTGCCTGGACAATCTCTGGACCAGTGGTCTAACTCACCACAATTATATTATCCCTAAGAAGATCGACCTACAAAATAATGACCACCACGGCCCATAATACCCGAATTTAAAGCCCTAGAATTCTGACCTACTAAAGGAGATGAACCAACCTAACCTAAAGTAGCCAATGCTACATCCCTGGGACTTTTATCGGTGATATAAGGAGGAAAACCCTGACTTGCGGCACCCTGCTCAGTCTCAACACCCTCTATAGTCTGCAACAAGGCATACACCAATCGACTAGACTACCCCTGTTGAAACCGCTGCTGGGACCTATAATAAAGCTCCGTAGACCTATAGTAGGGCCCACTATAGTTGCCCTCATCTCTAACCCACTTTTCGTTACCCCCTTAGGCATCGCAATGGAGCTTCTCGATGGTAAGGGCATGGTCAACTATCTCCATAAAAGAATAATTCAAGTAGCAAAGGCACTAGGATGGATTGTTGGTTGAACCGTGTAACCAAGGCTTATGTCTCAAACCGTAATTGTGTCCTCAATCCATGAACACAACACCAAATCCTCTCCTCCACCATAGGTAAGATCATGATAGCGTATCTGGACAGTCTTGGAATCTAGACTCATACTCGGACACTGTCATGGAGCCCTACTCCACCCTCGATAACTGATCACGGAGCCTGTCTCTAAGACTCTTGGGGACAAATCTAGCTATGAAAGCCTCTAAAAAATCCGTCCAAGAAACCAAAAGGGACCCAACTGACCTAGTCTCCATATATGTCTGCCACCACTACCTGGCAGATCTATCAAGCTCCTCTTGATTCCCCCAAACTTAAGACATGCAACCGCTCCCTGCAAGATGCCGAAATATTGTGTGAATCCTCTCCAGCTGCCCCGAAGAACCTTGGTGGTGCCAATCTGAGGAAGAATCCAAGCATATTTTTCTCCTAAAATGGCATAGCTCCACCGGCAATATCTAGTTGAGTAGCGGGAAGCATGGGTGTTGGCTGGTCCCCTAGAGCTGGAGCTGCAGGCTAACTCTACTGTGCTGGTATAGCTTGAGAAGGTGCTAGGGCCTACTATATACCCCTCAACCCGATCAGTAACTGAGTGATAGCTGCCTGTAAAACAGGTGTCATAGAAGGCGCGGCTGGCGGCTGAACTGGCTAGGGAGGAACATGAGAGTCTTGGTGCTCTGCCTCCTGCTCTGAAGTCCTATCTCTATGATGATCCAGTGAAGCAACTCTGGTATGAACTCAGGGTTGGCTCCTACCCCAAATAAGAGCCCTCTCTACTGGTCCAAGTGGGCCACCCCCAGTTGCAGATCCACGCGTATGAGCCATCCTACAAAAGAATGAGTCAACTTAGATTTTAAGAAACCAATAGAACATACCTTGTCATGAAATAGATTCAAAATAATGAGCATTCCTAACGACACCCTGTAGCCTCCCAAAGATAAGACATGAACGTCTTTACTCTATTCCGCATGACTCTACTAGGCGTTGGCTTTGTACAAGTCAGACCAATGAACTTGGGGCTTTGATACCAACTTATCACAACCCAATTCCTTGAGCTTTCATGGCACCATTAGTAGGTAAGCCAACGCATAACCTGGAACAACTAGTAATGGGTATATGAGTAGAGGCTAAATAATAAAAAAGAAAAAATACATAAATAATACAAGGCAAGCCAAACATATATACATAAGCAAAATGAATCCCTTCTAGAACCTAAAAGTCACTAGTATAGAGCCACTAATAAAGTACGAGTCCCAAAATTGGACCAAAAATATATATAACCACAAGGAATTGTCTCAAATACAAAAGACAGGTCAAAAAATAGTAGAAGGATATGGCAATGATCCAGAAGTTGTGTACTCACCCTCGCCTTCTAATCTTGGCTGCTACTGGCTTGAATGACGACGGTGATAATTGGTGTTGGGTTCTACATCACGAAAATAGATGTAGAATGTAGTATGAATATCAATAAAAAGGTACCCATTAGGCATTATAGGCCGACTGAGTAAGAAAAGTAAATGCGATAAGAAATGTTATAATAAAACACAGACAGAGGTCAAGAACAAGAATAGTAAAGGTATACACATGGGTGTAGAAGAGAAACCAGAACCTAAGAACTAAACCCAACTGAGCCCCCATAAGCCCAGAAGGTACACGCATGCGCAAGTTAAGGTGAAAACACGAACAAACCCCCATAAGTCTGACAAGTACATAAAAATGTTAAACTAAGAATAAAAGAACTGGTAGAACCAAGATATTTTAGAAATACCAATAATTATGAGATCTGAATGGGATGAAGAGCAGAGCTCGGACCTCGAATTGCGGATGAGTCTCCCTAATATAGAATGTCAATAAACCAGGCCCTATATGGGTTAGCACAAAGCCCGGACCTCGAACAACAGATGTCGCCTTCCTATAAGTGTAGTGATGATATCAAAGGGTTCGGACTCTAAATGTTGACTCTGTGTAGGAGGATTTATCACCAAATCAGGAAGTATAGATCTCGAACCTCGAATTGCGGATAAATCCTCACGATAATATCATACCAAGAATATCCAATCTGAAGTGAGTCTCTCAAAAGTTTCCCGTACCAACCATTATCACCCAATTTTCTATGGACTACCATCCGCTCCTTCATAATAAGACCAACATAGCCGAGAGCGCATCGTAACTGATCGATTTTTCCAAATAGGCCAAAAAGCTTGGCCGAAGATGTCAAAGTAGGGAAGTACGGGGATTATGGATAATAAGGCTTTGAGCTGACTTACTGCCTAGCTAAGGCACATCTCTATCAGACCCAAGTCTGCTACATCAGTATACGGAGAGCTCAGTCGTCCTGTATGATGCCAAGAAAGAGGAAACAAGGCCTATTGGCACCGAATATCGCAAGTCTATGGCAAACACTGGACTAAGCCTAGACTAAGGCCAAAAATGATCTAATATGATATATAGGTCAATACAAGCAACTGAAGATGCAAGAAAACTCAATTATAGCAATTCACATACCCGCCTAACTCGAAAACAATCCAAAATATGAATTTTATCAAGCATAGCCTACTTAATCAATTCCCCGCCCCAATATTCATATAAATCCACATACAGTCACATATTAAAACTCAATCTAAAAAAAGGAAGTTGTAGCTTACCTGTAGGCTGATCACGTGTGTACCAAATCACAATGACGGAGCTTTTCTCTTCCGTACAGCCTCTGCATACTTCCACACTATCAAAAATAGAATCACAATATCATTACGATTATTTTAACACTAAATTTGAAAGAAATGAAGACAGATCAATTTTGGAGTCCGAACGGGAATATGGGATCTATACCGAAAATTTTAGAATTGACTCAGTAAAATGATCATAAATAGTTCTCTGAACTTGTGTCTGAAAATAGAATACAATATGAGGCTCGAAAATCATCCATGCAATAAAAAATCAATTTAAGCTAAGAAAATATGCGGGGACAATAGCTAAATCACAATTTTTATCTCAAATGGAGCCTCTTCAATAATTTCCGATGATATCAATGCGTTCTCCCTGAAAATCACCATAATTTAGTCTTTTCAATCACTCAATTTGGAGCTCTATAGCTCAAGATATTCAAGTTTGAAAATTAGAAAGAAAATCTAAAAATGGGCTTTCATATAGGAGAGGTTGCACCCCATTCAGCGCACCAGCAGATCTTTTTCCATTTTCAAAGTCTCTGACGGGGTGCTCAGGATTGTGTCAAAATCTCACTCGCGCAAACGGACTATGATACCCCACTAAATTTAACGTTTTGGACTCAAATGCGCAGTTAAAATTTCCATATGAGGTTATTTTGATTAAAAAGGTGGGTCCCACTCCCGAAGGCCATTTTTAACTAAGTTACACCAAGGGGCTCAGAATGAGTCTGGAAGCCTCGAGAATCAAACAAAAGGTGATTCTAGAACCAACTCAACGTTCTTGAGCTAATGGCGCTTATAGAATTTTTATTCAATCATGATTTCCAAGAATGTTGACCAAAGTCAACTTTAGGCCAAATTTCTAAAGCTAAAACACTAAATAGTTCAAACTCGCACCAAAAGCCTCAAAACCCGAGCTGACCATTCATCTAGCCTAAAATGGTCATTCCAGAGCTGATGACACGGTCATAATTTTATTCTGAGGCTGTTTACATGCATTTTTGACCGAAATCAAATTCTCAAGTTATAATGGCCTCCAAACAGGGAAAGCTGCACAAAATCCAAACGAATGATCAAATGACCGAACTATTAGTGCCAGCAAGTGATAAATTACATGGGGTCTCTATGAGGAAGCTCTAACCGATGAAAAAGGGACATTAACACAGAAATGACTTGGAGGGTCATTACACTCCATATGAGGCCTTATATGGTAGGTGGTGTAGATCTCCTAGTGGTTGGTTTGAAGTTGGTAAAGTTTCTTTGTTAGGATCGGAGTTGGTTTGTGAGGCTATGGAGAATGTAGGACTCATTAGAGAGAGGTTTAAGACTGGTCAAAGCCGGAAAAAGTCCTAGTTAGATATGAGGAGAAGGGAACTTGAATTTGAGGTAGATGATTGGATTTACTTGAAAATCTCACCCATGAAAGGTGTGATGTATTTTGGCAATAAAGGGAAGCTTAGTACCTACTATGTAGGCCCATATCATATTTTATGGCATTTTGGTAAGGTGGTGTATGAGATGAATTTACCTTCGGAGTTGGCATCGGTGCATCCGGTGTTTAATATTTTATTTTTGAAAAAGTGTGTTGGTGATCCTATCTCTATTTTGCCTTTGAAAAACATTGGTGTGAAGGAGAGTTTATCCTACGAAGAAGTTTCAGTTGAAACTCTAAACCGATAAGTTCGAAAGTTGAGAAACAAGAAAGTGACATCCGTTAAGGTGTTATGGAGGAACCAAGAGGTTGAAGGTTCTACTTAGGAGGCCGAAGTTGATATGATGATATGATATCTTCATCTCTTTCCTTTCGTACCAACTTAAGGTATTAAGTTCCTTCATGATCACTCCTTTGAATTCATGCGTTTCAGTCATTGTCGTATTTTTCTATGCAGACATGTTCATGTAATGAGTCTAAAATTCATGTTTTATCTTGGGGTTAATTACTCCTTATTTTTATGCATTTTGATGTGTTTTGCATTCATGATGGGTTGTCGTGTCTCTTTTCCTACTCTAGTCATGCTAGCTTGAGTCCGATTCGAGGATGAATGTTTCCAATAGAGAGATATTGTAAGACCTCGAAAGTTGGAAAGACAAGAAATGAGAAATGATTTCAAAAAAACTGTAGATTTTGTTTCCTACAGGCCCACCTGTGATCCATAAGAAAACCTAAGGGTCGTAGGAAGGCAATCGCAGGTCAGCCGGACACTTGGAAATTTTGGAGTTTTGAGACTAGCCGTAGGTAAGGCTCGTAGGAAGGATTTCGAGAAGTGAGATTTTGGTTAAGTGTTGGGTCAATCGATGAAGGCCATCTACGGGCCGTATAAGGACCTATGACCCATAGATGGAGATCGTAGGTCGAGGCGTGCAATTTTAGTAACTTCATATTTCATGCACTAATTTTATGAGGAGTCCCTATGAGCCTTAGAAAGACCTACGACCCATACGAAGGTCCGAAGAAGAGGGGTCAGAGACTTAATTTTGGTTTTGGAAAAAGTTGGCAAGATGAGGGCCTTTGACGACCCGTAGACCTTGGTCATAGGCCAAACCACAAAGACCATGTTTAAGATGTATGATTTCATGAGCCTTTTTCTATGACCCGTCTTTCGACTTACGACCCATAGGTCCTTCTGGCATAAATTAATGAATGGTATTTTGGGCATTTTATATCCTATCAATGCCAAAGCTATGTCATTTTGGGTGTTTTGTTAAGCCTATAAGCACCTAATTCGTTCAAAATTCCCTCATTCCCTCTCATTCACTCAAAACCCCAAAAAGAACTCAAGTCTTTTTCTCCAAGGATCCTCCCATGATGAATTAGGGTCATCCAAGTTTCAAGGCTAGAATCCATCAAGGTATGTGGAAATTCATCCATGGATCCTCTTCCATCCATGGAGTCCTGAAGGTTTCTCAATTATCTTATTTATGAAAATTCTCTTAAAACCCTATTATGATGATTTTGCATTAGGTCAATTCAATTATACTTTTACTCAATTATAATGATCTATTCATGCATAATTTAACCTCAAATACATGTTTTCAAGAAATTTGACAAGGTCCCATGCATTATACTATGAATCTCAAGTATAAACTATGGATTAATGATCATGGATTTTATGAAGTATCATGTACGATTTATGAAAGTTATGAATTATGATTCAAGTATGTTTTCAAGTAAGAAACCATGAATTATGAAAGGTTTTTTCACAATATGAAAGAAATCATGTTTTAAATGCTTAGAAAGGTAAGTGTCTATATGTTCATGTTATGATCATGATTTTCAAGAAGTTATTCTTATGGTGTATTTTATTATGTGGATTGGTTGATTATTACATTTTCTAATGATTAGGATTTATGTATTCCGTTGGAATTAACTTATTACCGAGAGAACTTCATGGCGGAATCCACAAGGGAACCCTAGTAGCAACCCTTAGTTCAAAATTACATGCCACCATAGGTGTCTTAATGGCCTATCTAGTGGATCCACATATAGCTCATGTACATGTTATATGGAGTCTACCTTGGCAAGTTGTCTCTCTCTTCTTGGTGTGAGAGTTACATCGGATTACATGCTATAGTTCACATGATCTTAAATGTTGCTTAAGGTTAATATTCCACATATGTATATGTACTTTTTATAAGCTCTTATGATGTTTTATGATGCATGACCTTGTGTTTTCAAATTTTACTTCATGTTTTCAAGATATTTGGTCATACATCACATGTTCATATTGATTATGTTCGATTATTCTTGTTCATGCATGTTTCTCACATACTTCGTACATTTCATGTATTAACGCATATTTTTGCCTACATTGTATCATAATGTAGGATCCATCGTTCATCCTCCCGTTTGTGGCTAGTTGGCAATTTATCTACTTACCTATTTTGATGAGTCCTCATGTTTTGAGAGCAAGCCCATTATGACTTTTATTCATGTTCAAACTATGCTCCTTTCTTTATGTTTTAGTGAGTTAGGAACTTGTCCTAAGCTCCATCTAAGAGTAGTAGAGGCATGTTTAGACTGTCATGAGTATGTACTTCCCGTCTATTTGGAGATTTTGTTTGATTCTCTTTCTATCAAGATTCTCTCCTTTAACACTTACATTCTGCATTATGATGTCTTCTTTTCATATTATTAGTTACCTTATGTATGCTCATGTATGATATGTTAAGAGATTTGGTTGGAGTTTCTCGAGATCCTAATCACCTTGTTACGCCTAGGACCTAACTTGGATCGTGACAGTATGGAAAATGACATAATTTATGGTAGACAGTAAAGTATTAATTAATGTAAATCATATTCATTTTTGTGAAACTTTATATTTTGAATATAAGAATTTTATAGGAACGAAACATTCTATATATTATGGTAATTACAGAGTAATTATTGGCGTAAACAATTTTTGTGATGGTGACAGAATTTATACCAAAGGCACCACAATTTATATCATTTTTCATATATTTAAATTGTTAGTGCTATCTGAAAGAAAAGTACGGAGAACAGTTATTTCTAGGAACCCATTCTTAGAATCGTATTAGAACAGAAATTAAATAACATTTAATTTTTCATGGAAAACTTTCTTGCTCAAAAGAATAAAAAATCACCACTTATTCTGTGTCCAACAACCTTCACTAACTTCAAAAGCTGATTTTAGATTACAACTCTATAATCTAAGGGACTAACTCTAGTACCTCAACTCAACAATTCGCTCAAACTGTTCTAACTACTCTCCAAGAAGTCAAACTCGCTTCTTGTTACAAACCTCAATAGCTATTTTTTCAAAAAGTCAAACTCGCTTCTTGTTACAAACCTCACCTAGACAACTGCTCTCTTCAATCTAGAAATTATTACAACTCAATAATAATCTTATTACAAACTCAATAAAAACTAATAATCCTAGCCTTTAATTGATCAAACTTCAATATTCAATAGTTTAGACTCGAACACAACTCGTGAACGAGGTTCCAATGTTGTTGTGACGAAATCTTGCAGTTTTACTCTAATGACTATTGCTCTCATGATGATGAATTCCGTAAAGATGCAATAAGTACCTCTCTCAATGGTCTCCATGTCATATATATTGGAGATTTACAATGCCCTAGTATATCACTGACTAGAACTTCTATTTCAAATAGAACTTGTCCTCCTATAAGGAAATTTCTGATTTCCTTCCTTAAAATGAATTTCATCCTATAAGGAAACCTTAACTCCTCTTTAGACTTTAATTGTACTCTTTATTTCTTCCGCATTCACATTTGGGGACCTGATTCACTTGATAGAGTACACATAAGACAACAAGTAGTGAACCAGATTCACTTTCTCAATTATCAAAACTATTTATATGTTCTTCTATTTCCCAACACTATCAATATAAATAGGTATTTCGTATTATAGTTATATAGGAAATAAAAAAAAGAGATATTGTGGTACGCAGCAAAGCAATTGCTGGTGTAACTAATTTTTATTGTGCAAAGGATGTTTTACACCAACTATGTACCATCATGTACATCATTTTTCATACATATAAATCAAAATTTCTATTAAAAATGATATTTTGTATATATGAATTATGTATGAACGAATAATGATATATATTGTGGTACATAGTAGAGGAACTGTTGATGTAAAACAGATGCTTTACACTAATTATATACCACAAATAACATCATGTTTTATACATATAAATTGTTAGTTGTATTACATTGGTATTTCATATGATGAAGTATAAATTGGTATTTTGTAGGTAGAAATTGGTACCTTTATGTAAAACATTAGTGCAATGAATAGTAGAGGAACATAGTAGAGGAACTTCTCCTTTCACAGATATAACTCTTGAAACCTTCTTCTCCTTCCTTTTTGACGCTTTAGAGCTAACATTGATAGTTTTTTCATTCAAAATTTATTTATAAAAAGACAAAAAAAATATCGAAAAATCACATAAAATTTCTCAAAAAAGTTGAACAAACCACAAAACATATACAAACTGTATAAATTATGTGGAGAATAAAGGATTTTTTTCTTCCAAGAGAAACAATAATATAAAAAATAATGGAAGAAATGGGAGAAGATGAGTGAAGAGAGAAAAAGGAAAAAGGAAATTAGCCCCAAATCTCAATTAGAAGAGAAAACAAAGTGAACTTTCCCAAACGGATATGATTGAATGTGGGAATCCGAAAAGTTGGATAATAAATTTTCACTCCCAAAAAATCAGCCCCAAATCTCACAAATTCAGCAAAAAAAAAAAAGTTTCTCGATCAATTTGTTATGTTTTGTAATCAAAACTATATTTTGTAAACAAAAATAGTAGATTGATGTATTGTAAATTAGGGGGTCGTTTGGTAGGGGTATTAAAATAATATTAAATAGAGTATATTAGTAATGCTTGTATTAATTATGTTTGCATTACTTATACATAGAATATTTCTTATACATTGTTTGGTTTAGTGTATTAAAAAATAATATGCATTACATAAAAATATTTATTTACAAAAATATCCTCAACAATTATGATGGAAAAAATGTGAAAGGGTTTTTGAGGGGTAATTGGATCTTTAACCATAATAATGCAAGCATTAAATCCCCTTGCATTACTAATGATATTAGTAATGCAAGCCTCAAAACACAATAGAGTGTAAGCATTAGTTATACATGTCATGAAAAAGTGTATCAAACAAAAGCATTAGTTATACATGCCAAGATACTACTAATACACATAATTAATGCATACATTATTTTTGCTAACACACTCTATCACACCAGCCCTTGGAGTCTTAAACATATTATTTATGTGATTTTTCCCTTAAAAAATGCATAAAAAGTGTAGTTACTAGTTAGGCAGTAAGTTTTGAACTAGGGGCCTCAATTGTGCAAAAGTGGCACTCACAACCATCTGACCACATAGTGAACTTGTCATGTAGTGTCATTTGATTCAGATCATCCATTAGTACATCGGTTCTATGTTCAATAAAATTTTCAGACGAAACTGTATCACATGACACTACTTTGGTTGGCGGTGACCCCATTGTCTTCAAATCATGAATCTTGAGTCATCTCTTCACTACACCTTATACATAGTTTCTTTTTCTTAATTGCAATGTGAAAGTTTCTTTTTTTTATAGCAATGTGAAAGTTTCTTTTTCACGCCCAACATAATTCAGAGTTGACGAAATGGGCAATTCGCACAAAGCAAGCTAGCACGTAAGATCAAATAGATCTCTTAGCAGAAAGCTGCCATTATTCCAATGCCTTTCTACTACCATCCCTCCCTTTTCTAATGAAGGGAGGAGACTAAGCCCATGTAAACAGATGATATTCTCCCTTCAGGCCTAAGCCTAATTAGTAGCTTTCCTTGTTGCTGATAATTCATCCCCGGTAGACGGTAGTTGGCAGAGGCGGGAATAAGAAGATCTTCCATGGGACTTGGGGCCGTGAGACCCAGACTTCTTGTTGTTATGAGTGAGTTAGAACATCCCTTGATTTATTTTTTTAACGTGAAAATTGAAGCTTACACAAGTGTGCAGTGGCTGACAAAAACCTTACTGATGCATTTCATCTTAACTAAATTAAGGTTATTTAACAAAAAATTCCAGTAGAGTTTGTCCAGTATATTACAGTCTAATCAATCAAAAGCATGGAAAATCAAGGACAGTACACTTTTTGTTTAACAAGTATGCTTTGAAGTTTGGAGTATAGTTCCTCAGTTTTCTCGTCTATGGGAGCTCGTTTTCACTTCTTGGCCCTGCTAAGTTCAGAATGTTAGTTAAATACAGTACGTCAAACGACAAACATCCATGTTACATCTAAGTTGTGCAAGACTTACCTGATTTTATCTTTGGATCCTTCTTTTGGTGAAACTTCCTCTGATGACTCCGACGCTGGAAGGGCTGTCAGCTTACCAAATGACTCCTTAGCATCTCCGAAAAAGTCCTTCACCTTATCAACAACGGTTTTAAGCTTATCTGGGGTCGGAAGCTGAAAGGTTCAAATGAAGATTAGAAAGATGTCATCCCGCGAAAAGCTTAATAACGTGCTACTATAACACTAAGCAGCTAGAAAACAAGGCATATAAAGATCGATACTGAGAACTAAAAGGACCAAAGTCATTTGTTCTCGAGATTTTGTTTATTTTCCCATGGTTTAGAATATCCAACCACCTACAATTTCTGTGTACAAAAATTTTAGAACGGATGCCAGTTTCATACCTCAATCACATCTGACGTAGAAAGGGCAGCCCTCAAATTGTTGTTCTCCTGCATATCAGACAGATTTTTACAAAAAATTAGCTCTTTCACAGGTGTCCGGCGAATGAGCAAGAATGCAAAATAAAACAAAGAATCAATAATAAATGGTGCAGAGACTTAGAATATTACGACAAGTTTGTATCCATATCTAAATTCTGTTGCGGACTTCAATACACGATGCTGTTTCATTGCCAATTTCTGTATTTCCTTCTCATCCTGTTCCAAGTAGAAAGAAAGTTAAAGTATCTCGGAAAGAATATACCACAAGATTAATGTAAATAAGCATAGCAATAATGTCAGGCGTATAGGCTTTGATCATTTACTCATCTTTCTGGTACATCTAAAATTTCAAGGTAGGCATGAATGGTTTGCCTTGCTACGAACTCTGACTCTGAGGCTGGCTTCGGTAATCAGTTTCTTTTGGGTAGTAATTCATTTACAACTACCTAGAATGATTTCAGAATACTCATCTATTAGGAACATACATGTTTGAGTTTGACTGACAAATCACAGGCACTTACATTGTAAATCACTGCTGCGAGATTCCTAGCCAGAGTATCTTTGTATATATATTTCCCAAGGAAATTGTCTTTTGCAGCAACCATAATTTTTGCAGTCGTTCCACCGGTTACGATATTGAGGGGGTACCAAAGATAAACCTGCCCAGGGAATATAACAAAACAAGAATCAGAATTTCTGCAAGCACAAATCTAAATCAGCAAGATCTAGATTATGTGAATG
Organism: Solanum dulcamara; assembly: GCF_947179165.1. Taxonomy (NCBI): domain Eukaryota; kingdom Viridiplantae; phylum Streptophyta; class Magnoliopsida; order Solanales; family Solanaceae; genus Solanum; species Solanum dulcamara. The sequence continues at coordinate 21,712,177 of NC_077238.1, forward strand.
ACACAATAAGAACAAAGCGACAAAGTTTCAAACTTTAAACAAGTCATGAGTTGCGGAGCTACCTACATTCGTTGCAAAGTCAATTCCATTTGTCCTCCTATAGGTAGCAATGAAAGATGTGGAGTTAAGATGATAACAGGGGAATATGAGGATTAACTAGTCGACGCCTGCTTTGCCGTCATAATATACCGGGGTTTGCAGCGATAACTCGGTATATCTACTGTATGTACCCTTAACTAATCATATGAAACTAGTTATATCACTTGATTTCAAATCCATCAATCTGACTAACACATAAGGTTTGAATATTCAACTCAATTCTTGCTTCTAGTTTTGGATGATAGCACACGTACAAGTTGCCTGCATATCAAAAAGACAAGGAAAAAAAAAGAGAAAGGTACAAGTCTCGCCTTTTCTCTCAAACGTCTTGAAGAAAACGGACATCTGTCTATTCCATCTCAAAAGATAGCTCATACGGTGAAGATTGTCGAAAACCATATAATGATTGACACAACAATTCACTCCCTCGATTAACTAATGTGTGATACTTAACACCCCAACACACTGAAGACTAGATATTGGGGTTAAATCAACTTAAAAGCTAGGTCATGATAACAGCTCATTCCCTAAAAATAATTGAATAAAAAGAGAAGTCCGGTGCACTAAAGCTCCCACTATGCGCGGGATCCGAGGAAGGGTCTGACCATAAGGATCTATTGTATGCAGTCTTACCTTGCATTTCTGCCAAAGGCTATTCCAAGGCTTGAACCCATGACATGCTAGTCACGTGGCAGCAATTTTACCAATTATGTTGGGTTTAATTGATAGTTTGAATGAAAAATTGAGGGGAAAAGAAGTGGAGGGAAAAATGATATGTTCTCTCTTGCTTTATTAAATAAGTTTTGGTCTCACATAGGTGGTGGAAAGGAAAAGTCTCTTACTTAAAAGTAGAAGCACTCCTTCATGTTGCTAAAGGGTCAAGAAGAGGGTCTCCCCTCGCGCCGTCGCATTTCCCTCCGTTTTTCCAACGGATTTTTGAAAGGTTGCAACCTTTTCCGAAAAGTTACAAATCTTTTCTCAACAGGCAAACTTTTTCCCAATAGGTGCCTTTTCTTAAAAGGTGTAAACAATCTATATATATCTGTTAATCCTTAGAATGTTATATACGAAATTTCTGAAATAACATCTCTTTCTTCTTCTTTCTGCACTTCCTAAAACTCGTGTGATATACAGCCTTCAAGTGGTTTGCAGTCACCAGAATTTGCAGTACCTCTATTTTGGTGAGTAAATCGTTCTATCCTGGGTGGAAAAATTCCAAAAACCTCAAGTACGTTGAGGGGAATAATTTCCTTAAGGACACTGTGCATTCAGTGGGCTCGATTTTGTTCTTACATTAATTTTTCAGATTCTGTATTTTATTACTTTCTGTTACTGTTTTAATATTTACAATACAGTTTACTAACAAATTACTCCTAAGAATATTTGAATATTGGGGTTAAATCAACTTAAAAGCTAGGTCATGATAACAGCTCATTCCCTGAACCAATTAACAAGAAGAATGTCAAAGGCACGAAGTTAACTCTCCAAATTGACAAAAAAATCACTAACCTTTACCAGCTGTAAGCTCAAATTACAGCAACATAAAGTACAACAAACAGTAGTATTCACATTGGGGCTTGGGGTGAGGATTACAAGCTGAAGAATCCAACCCTTACCAACGAACAGGTAACCAATACTAAGATTCCCCACAACAATTGTATTGATTAAAGCCACTTAAGTAAGTAAATGAAAAGGGTGAAATATATAAAGAGAACTAACTAACATTAGCCATTCGTATAAAAATAACGAATTTGGGGTTTCCATCATCTTCAATCTTGGGCATAGGAGGAGCCATACGTTGGTATTGACGAGCAGCCATACCTCCTTTCCTTCCCTTTGCTTCAACGACTAACAATTTTCTCTTTTGGGTTGTTCTTATTGTTCTTGTGGAGAGCAGTGAATGTTTAAGCAGTGACAAATCTTCATGGCTTCTTGAATTTGAAAGGGGTAATCTAAAAAGTGGATTCAAAGACATAGTCACTTCCATTGTTTCTATTTTTTTCCTGATATTGTGAGTGAGTTTTCCTTTCGTGTATACGTTTTTGAGTTATGTATCTTTGCAAGGTGGATGGAGAGACAAATCATTCTAGTGCTTGTGAGTTGGGAGATTCTTGGATCATCTTATCCACAAATTTCTTATTCTTTTTTTTTATTTATTTTGTTAATGAAATGAAAACTACTAATAATAATAAATATGTGCTATACACGTGGCATGCTATCTTCATAAAACTATTTATTATCTTAAAAAGTTTAAGATAAAATATTTATCTATTCTCTATTTTATTTTTAATAATAATTATTCTTGAAGATTATAATACTTTTTTTTGGTTTTCCAAGATGTCCAATATTCACATTAGAGTCCGATTAAATCTGGATTCGCGCCAAAAAATCTCTCATTGGGGTTAAAACCCTCTCTAATAAAGGCAAGAGACTTGAACTCGAAACCTCTGATTAAGAATGAAGCAGTATTTATTACTCTACCTCAATCCTTGTTGGTGAAAATTATAATACATAAATATTTAGTAAAGAGTGAGTAATATTTTAAGATATAAATGAGAGTAAAATAGTTAAAACTTTCTCCTAGTTAATACTTTTTTAAGGAACGTATAAAAGAAACACCATATGTAATTTGAGATAAATTTTAAGATTCAATCTTGTACTAATTAATACTTTCTCAATATCAATTTGTCTATTCAATTTTAATTTGGTACGAAATTTAAGAAAATAAAAAAGATTTTTAAGTTTTGTGATCTTAAATTAAGACATGTTTAGAAAGTCACCCTGAAATTGAATTGAATTGGATTTAGTTACATTATTTGACATAGTTGGTTAGCCTTATAATTACTTACTCAACAAGTAATTGAGTGTAATTTGAAGAAGATAATTACGCTCTCCAATTCTCGATGGGGGGGGGGGGGGGAGAGGGTTGTAATTACAAGTTGGTTACTTTTAAATTTCTTTCTTCTATTTCTATTTTTATTTTTGTGTTTTAACTTATTTTTTATTTCTATTATTTTGAATTCTTTCTTATTTTTATTATTCTAATATTTTCTAAAAATATATTTATTATTTATTTTTATTTTTATTATACATACTTTATTTCATTCTCATTCTCAATCTTTACTTCATGTGATACATGCAATTTCGTATTATCTATTTTTATTTATTTATTCTATGTTTATTTTTTTCATTGCATAATTTTGTTATTCTAATGTTTAAATAAAAGTAGAATTCATTGCTGAATAATGTTTTATACTTACGTTTTTCTTTTCTTTTAAATCGTTTTTATGTACATTATGTTGAAATTTTTCATCAGAGTATTGTGTTAAATTTTTTATTTTGAATTTAGAACTTATGTTATATTTTTGGTTTTATTTATTTTCATGTATTGACTTGTATTTCACATTGCAACCCATTTACTTTTTAGTTAGGCTTGATAGATTATGTTTTTGTAAAATGTTTTCATAATTTATGATGTTCATAGAAATCTTTTACTTTTTATTTTTATGATTAAATTAATTAAAATATACTAAAAATATATATAAATCAATTAATTTTTTTATAATATATTAGTTAAAAACATATGTTTATTTACTAACATATTTTAAAAAGAAAATATATATCTTAAATACTTAATTTAACACCATTTATAAAGACCCGTATTTGTCTAATATAATTTTTTTAATTTTAAATAATTAACTTTTCTTTTTGAAAATTTAATATAACCTTATGATTGCACTTGTCTAACCAAACGGTATATTTATAATTACACTGTAATTACATAGTGGCACACAAGCAGGTCATTGGAATTACTAGGTTGTGTACTTACTATCATAGTAATTACAACAATTCTTATTACCATATGGCTTTCCAAACATACCCTTAAAAATACATAAGCTATACCAACTTTTTTCTAATTTTATGATGTTACATGAAAAATTAAAAATAAAAAAATTATATTAAAAAAATTTTAGACGATGGAATAATAGTATAAAAGCTTCAACTATTCTCTTCATTCACTTTTACTCGTCCACTCGACTTCTTGATTGGTCTTGAATTTTACACGATTCTCGAAAAAGATAATGTTCACCAAGGCACATTTTATGTCTTGAATTATTCATCTTATGAGCTCATGCACACTATTGTCTTAAATTATGTACATCTTGACATTTTATTTTTTGAATATTATGTATACGCTTGTAATTATATAAAAGATAATGCATAAGTACTCCTTATCACGCTCCAAGTCTATACTCCGGACATGACCGGTACTCAAAACCATTGTTGGTCCCAAGTGAACCCTTGGCCTGGATAACTATGGTCAGATAACTCAATGTAACTAGTGAAAGTTAAAAATAGATGAGCAATTAATATGTAAAGTAAACTTAAACCAATTGTTAGAAAATAACTCATATGATACTGAAAAGTATTTCAAAAACGTCTAAAAAGATAACGTCAAACTGACTCTCTATCTGTGTCTATGAAACCTTTAAACTGATAATGGATGCCAGAATAAGACCTCCGACTCGCACAAAATCCTAACGACTATTAATACTGAAATACTCAAATAACTGAAAAGAGTCCTCCAGAGCAAGGAGGTCTCACCAAAGATGATGGGGGGATGATATCAACGATGCGCCTGTTGTTGATCTTGAATACCTATATATATAATGAAAAGATGCAGCGTCGAATGACCTCAGAACATGGAATGTACGGTATGTAAAAGAGCTAAGTAAAATAGATAACTAGACATGAAAGACTGAACATAAATCAATTTAGAATGAGAAATAAACACGAGGTAAAAAACATTAAACTTTACAATGAAATATGCAATAGAAACAGAACATTAAAATAGTATTCTTTACTTTGTTGAGGATATAGGACAACTTTAAATTATGGATCCATATAATAAGCATTCTTATTAGTTCCAAAATGTCAAGATTTTGAATTGAAAAAGTTAAAAAAAGACCAAACTACTCTTTATTAAAACTGACTCTAAGTTCGTCTACGGGTCGTTCTACAGACCATAGAAGACCCTTTGTAGAACCTAGGTTCAAAATAGGCCTTCACTGGAATTTTTTATGTTGGGTCTATGAACCCCTTCTACATGTCATAGACCCTTTAATAAATCATGAAAGTCGGTAAGACTGAAGGAATTGAGGCTTGGGATCTACAAACTCTTCTAAGGGTCATAGACCCTAGTCATACAGTCTTGGTACAATTTTCATTAGCTACTGGAATTGTGTCATTGGGTCTACGAGTCCCTCATATAGGTCGTAGACCCTTTGACGGTTTGTGAAAGAGGGATTGTGAAATGGAACTATGACTGGGCCTTAGTGCCACTCCTACAAACACTTCCTACAGTTCGTAGAAATTTCTATGAGCCGTAGAAGCCACTTGTAGGAGAGTCTCAGTGACTTAAATTTTAACTAAGTGTTGAAGGATTGTACGAGGCCCTCCTATGGTCCATAGAAATGCCTACGAGCCGTAGGTGGAAGTCGTGGACACACCTCTGAGGTAGAAACTCAACCTTATTTTGTGCTCTTCGGGACTGATCTATGCTAGGATATTTCAAGGTATTAAAATATCTCCTTCTTGGAATTATTCTTTCTCAAATAATGACCAAGCTAAGAATTTATTCAAGGCATGAATGCAATACAGAAATTGAAATACTTAAATACTCGAAAAGGAGTTAAGTCTGAAATAGGGGAAAGAATATTAATTCAACATCAACAATAGAAGGAATGAATAGATATAGGTACTTGGCTTTCATATCCTCCTCAGCTTCCCATGTAGTGTCATGATCCGACCTAGGGACTAGTCATAACACGATGATTGAAATCTCGAAGGGCTCCAACCAAGCCTCTTAACATATCATAAAGCATGCATAAGGTAAAATAAATGTGGAAAATGACTTAAGAAGGAGTCTAGATCATGAATCATAAAGAGTACGAGAATTCGACAATATAGACTCTAAACATATATCCAATAAATACCTCTACTACATGAAAATGATGGGGGATAAGACATGTCCCTATCTCACCCTCAACATGAAAGAAATAAGCGTCTTTGAAAGAGAAAACAACTCTACTAGCCACGCATAGGAATGTGATCCTCAACCCCTACATTATTAAACAATGTAGGCAATAATATGTGTTAGTACATTTGAATATACTAAGTATGAGGGCATAACATGTAATATTAATCATACGATGCAATGATCACTTGAGTACATGATAAAGAGGATAAGTAAAGTCATGAGAAAACCATATTGATCAAATCATTTGAAAGGCATAGTTGAAATCATGAAAGTACATAAGAAGTCCTACATATGTGGGATATAACTATAACCGACATTAAGACCATGTGAGTTATAACATAGAATTTTGATGTCTCCTCATACAATGGAACAAAGGAGAATCTATTTGTCAAGGTAGACTCTACCCCGCTAGACGGGTCATGTACATACGTTATATATGGATCCACTAGCTAAGCCATGAAGGCAACCTATGATGGAACTAGTTTAAGAGACTTGAGGCTGCTACTAAGGCTTTTGGTAGGCCCCCCACCTCAAGTCCACTCGGTGCAAAGTCAAATCCCACCGAATATATAACATAGTAATCATACTTGGCATACATCATAACTTGTTCATAAACTTCATAATTCATAGAATAGCTCATTTCATAATATAATTGCAATGTGAGAATTAGCCTTTAATCATTACAAATCATACTTACATAATTCATATAATTAGGTCCTAGGTCACCACATAGGGCCCTAAGTCACATTTTTTCATAACTTGCATGAAATTCATATCTTGAACATATTTATAATTCATGATCATAATTCATACTTGAATTTAGAGTAAAACTCATATACATAGACAATTTGAATGAAAGTCATAATAATACCTTGAAATCATTGGATTCATAATCATACTCTATAATATCATAATTGAAAATAGGCTTCATGCATGGGCAATCGTAATTCAACTTAAAATCATGTAATTCATGTAGGAACATATTTATTATGATCAACTATAATGATTTAGAACATAATTTAAACAACCCAATGCAATTCATCAAATTAGGGTTACAAACCCAATTGAAATTTATGAGATTTTGAGTAAAAACCTTAGGGCTCCATGGGTGAAAGGGACCCATGGATCAATCCCTACATACCTTGATTGAAATTGACCTTAAGATTGAAAAAGGAAACTTGTTCTTGAAGAATTCCTAGCCAAACTTGATGAAGAAGATGAACCCTTGAATAAGCCTTGGGAGAGAGGTCTTAAAGTTGATTGGAATTAATGAGGGAAAATAATAGGTTTAGGAGTATTTAGGATATTTTTATAATGAATCTAGTCCCAAAATCGTTCACATACATGAATAAAAGAATAAAGAAATGACCGGATTACCCTTCATTTAACTAGAACTGGGATTCACCACGGAGGACCATAAGACAAATTATCTTTCACATCAATGTTTTCTATTGAAAAAATTAGCAAAGGATCTCTTAAGTACTTCTTAAGCATAGAAATATGGAACACGGGATGAACAATTGCTAACTCTGATGGTAGCTCCAACTCATAGGATATACTACCAACTCTCTTAATTATTTGGAAGCTTCATTTTCTTTCCAAATCCCATAACACCCTTATGTGAGAAAACTTTAAATATACCCAATCATTCACCTCGGACTTCAAGTCTCTCCTTCTAACATTAGTGTAGGATTTTTGATGACTTTGCGTGGTTTTCAACCTCTCTTCGATGATCTTCACCTTTTTCATAGATTGATGAACCAAGTGTAACATCCCTAAAAAATGCTCACAAGTGCCTCAAGACTGTCTTAGGATTAGGCCGCTCATGTAACGCATTATCCTTAATCTTTTTGGAAAATCTAAGTTCGGAATATCAATTAGGGGGTCAAAACCTACAGAAAAATAGTTTTGGTGGATTTTTAAGATCCGTAGATCGAAAGATAGATTTCTCAATAAACTGTACAAAACAAAAAGGTCCGTGACAGGTCCGCATTGCGGACTTGGAAAGGGTTTTCTAGCTGAGTTGGATTTTTAGCAAGGGCATTTTAGACTTTTTTTAAAATTATTAGCTAATGAACCTAGACGTTTTAGGACCTAATTCCACTCTATAAATTAACCTAAACCTCTAATTCTATTCATTCTTCTATAATTCACCTACTCAAATATGTCTCTCTCTACAAAAGACTCTCAAGGACTCCATTGAAGACTTCAAGTAAATTCAGTCAAGCTCTCCATCAAAACTCTCAAGTTCTTCCAAATTATTTAGTGTTCTCACTTAAGGTATGTGGATATTGATTCATGGATTCTTTCATCCATGAAGCCCAATCAATTTTTCAAGATTTTCTATTAAATTAAAGTATGTTATTTTATGGTTTTATGATCTCTATTCCTATTGCATGAATTATGATTCAAAGTATAATTATGAGTCTATTTTGATATAAATTGATGATTATTCCATTGAATTGAAGAGTTTTCCATGAATTCTCCTATTTTGACCTCTAGGGTTCATGATAAAAATTATGAGTATTTTCAATTATACTTCCTAATGATATTCTCTATATGAATTATGTATGGGCTGATATAAAGTTTATGATCATGCATGTTTTCAAGTCAATTACATGATTTTTAAATCAATTGATCATGCATCCATGTCTTACCCTAATTTCAAGTATAAGATATGATCATGAATTTTTAAGTATGAATTATGTTTATGTATGTATGTATGATTGTAATAATGAAAGGAAAATTCTCATATTACAAGTATGTTATAAAAATGAGCTACTCTATGATTTTAAACCAATGATCATGATTATGATATATGAAATTATGATTTCTATGCTATGTATGTATTCCGTGGGATTTGACTTAGCACCGAATGTGGACTTGAGATGGGAACTCAAAATATGGGGTCCTTATATAAATTCTCTTGTCACATAACTACGTGCCACCGTAGGTATAAAAGGAATTAGATATGAATACTCAAATCTCTACGAGGTGAGTACCCAAAATATCAAGGCTTGGAGGTGAGTACCCGAGTCTAAGAACTAAGGGTGAGTACCCAGTTCACATAACCGCTTAGTGGATCCACTTAGGCATGTACGAATCTACCTTGGCAGGTAATCTCCCCCTTTCTTCTGATGTAGGGGTAACATTGGAATTCCACAGTATAGCTTGCATGGTCTTATTGTCGGTTATGGTTCCTATCCCATATATGTAGGGTTCTTTTCATGTTCTAAATGACTAATCCTATCTTAGACTTTATATAATATTCTTATGGTTTATTATTCATTGATCCTTCTTAAAGACTACTTATGATTTTTACTACTTCTCCTATCATGCTATTTAAAATGGTCATTTGTACAAACAAGGTTTTCTATGCATTGCATTGCCTCATACTTAGTACACTCCAATGTACTAATGCATACTTTCTGTCTACATTGTCTCATAATGTAGGGGTTGAGTTTCAAGATCATATTCGTCCAAGGCTAGTTAAGCTTTTCTATCCGACGGTGTTTATGGTGATTCCTCATTTATCGAGGACTAGTCATCGAGTTGGTTGTTGTTTTAAAGACTTTTTGTTATGTTTCATTTTGAAGGTGAGCTAGAGACATGTCTTATCCCCCGCCCATATTCATGTGTAGAGGCATCTAGTTGGACAAATATCTCGAGTCTATATTGTCATGTGACATTCTTCATTTACTATTCATAGTTTAGACTCTCTTATGATATTTCCGCTTTTACTTTATCTTATGTATGTTTATGATATGTACAAGAGGCTTGGTTGGATACCCTTCGGAGTTTCGATCGTCGTGTTACGACTAGGCCCTAGGCCGGATTGTGACACTAAGTCTGGCCCTATCAACTTAGTTTCACCAACTTCGAACCACCCAATTGGTGATCTACATCTTCTCCAATAAAGAGCCTCATAAGGAGCCATCTGAACACTTGAGTAATAACTAATAACTGTTATTGTATGCAAACTCTATAAGAAGCAAGTGATCATTTCAACCATCTTTAAATTCAATGACGCACGCTCTCAACATGTCCTTACGAATTTGAATCGTACATTCTGCCTGACCATCTATCTGAGGACGAAAAGCGGTACTAAGATTCACCTTCAAGCCTAAACTTTTCTAAAACAAATTCAAAAATTGAGCAGTGAATTGAGCACCTCTATTTGAGATGATAGACAAAGAAACTCCATCAAATCTGAATAGCCCACGAATATACTATCTGGCATAATCCTTTGTTGAATCCATCGTCTTAATAGGCAAAAAGTAGGTTGGTTTGGCTATCCTATCCACAATCACCCAAATCGAGTCATGTTATCTGCGAGATCGCGATAATCCTGTAACGAAGTCAATATTGATCATCTCTCATTTTCTCTCCGACAACTCTATATTCTTAGCTACCCCCACAAGGCCTTTGGTGCTCAACCTTGACTTGTAGACAATTCGGGCACTTAAAAACAAAGTCTGAAATATCTCTCTTCATACATTCTACCAGTATACTTCTCTTAAGTCATGGTATATTTTTGTAGAATCTAGATGAATCGAATATCTACATTATAAAAGGCGATGACCAATCACCAATGCACATCAGAAAGTCTTATAAGAGTCTCTCTTTTCAAATCATGATTTAATGACATAATTCATGTAGACACTTACCTTTTCAAGCATCTAAATCATGATTTTATTTTAATTGTGAGAAAACCTTTTACAATTCATCGATACTTAATTAAAAATATCCTTGAAAAATAATTCATCATTTTCATAAAACATGCATAAATTTTTATCAATTTCATGATCAAAATTCATACTTCATAGGTGAAAATCTTAGGCATAATGTATGTATTCATATGAAATCAATTACAATTCATGTATCTTAGTAAATTCATGCATAATGAAGTCCAATAACATCAAATGAATCAAAAACAAAAAGTACTCATAAGATTTGACATAAAACCCTAATTGAATTGGGTGAAATAAATTTGAAGGATTGAGATCTTTTAGGACCCAATAGAAGAAAAGAATCCATTAGTGAATTCACACATACCTTTATAATCAAAGCCTCAAAAGTAAGCTCTACCAATGGAGACTTGAACTTGTAAGAAACCTAGTCATTTTGTAAATAAAGCTTGTAAGAAACCTAGTCATTTTGTGAGATATTAACCATAACAGACAATAAGACCATGTGAGCTATAACATAGAATCTGGTGTAACTACTACACCGAAAAAGAAGAGGCTACTTTCCAATGTAGGCTCTATATCATTTCATCATCACTTATTTGTGGATCCACTAGCTTAGATATTTAAGACAACTTACGGGGGCACATAGTTTGGGACTAAAGGTTGCTATTAAAGACTCCCTTATCAAGCCTCCACCTCAAGCTCTCTCGGTGCTAAGTCAAATTCCAATAGAACAGATAAATTCAATTATTAATATAACATTATAAAAAGGCGATGATCAATTATCAATCCACATCATAACATCATATAAGAGTAGCTCCTTTCAAATTATGATTTCATAACATAATTCATATGGACACTTACCTTTCTACGAATCTAAATCATGATTTTATTCAAATTGTGAGAAAACCTCACAATTCATCGATACTTACTCGAAAACATCCTTGAAAAATAATTCATCATTTTCATAAAACATGCAGAAATCTTTCATCAATTCCATGATAAAAATTCATAGTTCATAGATAAAAATCTTAGGCATAATGTATGTGTCCATATGAAATCAATTGCAAGTCATGTACCTTAGTAAATTCATGCATAATGAAGTAGAAAAACATCAATTTAATCAAAAATAAAAAGGACTCATAAGATTTGAAATAAAACCCTAATTGAATTGGGTGAAATAGAATTTGAAGGATAAAGATCTTTTGGGATCCAATAGAAAAAAATCATTTAGTGAATTCCAGATACCATGATACTAAAAGCCACAAAAGTAAGCTCTACCAATGGAGACTTGAACTTGTCCTTGAAACCCTAGCTTTTTGTCACGGCCCGAGTCTACATCCTAGGTGTGGCCACCACTAAAAAAACATTGTTCATTCCCAAATCAACCCTTGACCTAATGAGCTAATCCGTGGGAGACAACTCAATTATGATATTTCAACAATGATGGGAATTTAAAAGAATATGAATACTACTTCCCAAAAATAAGTCTCAATACTCAAAATATGTAAATAAAAGAATAGTTTAAACATAATCTCTGAAACTAACATAAATCCAATGTTGTCTATATCTATAAAGCCTCTAATAACTCTAGATAGGTATCGAGATAGTCCTGTAGCTACCTCAAAATACTAATCAATAATGACTAAAGTAAATGACTAAAAGAGATCCTCTGAATGCAAGGAGGTTCTCACCAGAAGTTGGAAGGAAATTGTTCTTCAATAATGCGCTTGTTAAGGATCTATATCGCCTATATCTGCATCATAAAATGATGTAGCTTTGAATGGCATCAACGTTCTTTGATACCTCAACAAACCATCTCCCCCTTTAGCAAAATCCATCACTTTCTGCTTGTGAACATCTTCCTTTAACTGAAGTAGAATAGGGTCATGGTCTTGCTTTTCCTTCACTTCCACAACTAGTGACAACTCAGGCCTATTTTGAATAACAACACCACTCTTAATTGAGTCCACAAGGAGAACTATCAAAACGTACAAGTATATGCACTTTCTTAGCCAACTCATTCTTTTACTCCTTCACATGAGTAGTATCTCCCATGGATAATCTTCTAAGAGCATTATCAATAATATTAGCTTTACCTAGGAGGTAAAGAATGCTCATGTCATAATCCTTGAGAAACTCAAGTCATCCCCTCTGCCTCAGGTTCAGCTCTTTCTAACTAAATACGTATTGAAGACTTTGTGGTCGGTGAACACATCTACATGCATGACATAAAGATAATGATGCCAAATTTTCAAAGAAAACACTACCACTGTCAACTAGAGATTATGAGTTAGTTAATTCCTCTCGTGGATCTTAAGTTGTCGTAAGCATAAGCTATAACTTTACCTCTCTACATCAATGCACAACCCAATCCAACTCTGGATGCATCACAATAAATAACAAAATCATATATTCCCTCGAGTAGGAACAATACTAGAGCAGTAGTCAACCTAGTTTTCAACTCTTGGAAACTTTTCTCACAAGCATTCGACCATTAGAACTTAGTCTTCTTTTGAGCCAACTTAGTCAACGGAGATGATATGGATGAAAATCTATCAATAAAACTTCTATAGTGACCAGCCAAACTCAAGAAACTTCTTATGTTAGCCAGGAATGAGGTTCTGATCCAATTCTTTACTGCCTCAATTTTCTACGAATCAACTTGGATACCTTCACAAAAAATAATGTGGCCTAGGAATGCCCAAGATGCAAGTCAAAACTAGCACTTAGAAAATTTTGCATACAACTCCCTATCCTTAAGAGTTTAGACAACAATTATGAGATTGTTGACATGCTCCTTCTCATTTCTAGAATATATCAGAATCTCGTTGATAAACATGATAACAAACATATCTAGATACTGCTTAAAAATCCATTTATGAGGTCCATGAATGGTGTAGAAGCGTTATTCAAACCAAAGGAAATAACAAGGAACTCATAAAGACCATATCAGGTTCTGAAAGCTATCTTTGGAATATCACTTTCTCTCACTTTCAACTAATGATAGCCTAATCTGAGGTCTATCTTAAAGAATCAAGTTACACCCTGAAGTTGGTCGAATAGGTCATTGATTCTGGGAAAAAGGTACTTATTCTTTATGTGGACCTTGTTCAACCGACGGTAGTCAATGCACATTCTAAGGGAACCATATCTCTTTTGTAGGAATATGACAGGAGCTCCTCAAGGTGAGACACTTGGCCTAATAAATCCCTTATCAAGAAGAGCTTTCAACTGCTCTTTTAACTTTTTTAACTCAGTTGGAGCCATTCTATATGGTAGAATAGAAATAGGTTGAGTATAGAGATGAACATTTATTCTGAAGTCTATCTTCATGTCGGGAGGGACTCCAGGTAAATCATCAGGAACTCATTTACAATAGAAACTGACCGAATGGATGGTGTCTCCACAATATCATCTCTAACTCTAACAATGTGGTAAACCCCTTGGAAACTAAGTTCCTGGTCGTAAGGTACGAGATAAAACGGCCCTTAGGCACTACTGCGCTATCCTTTCACTCAATAACTAGCTCATTTGAAAACTAAAATTTGACAACTCGAGTTCTACTATTGATGATGCATAACAAGCATGAAGCCAATCCATACCTAGAATGGCATTAAAATCTATCATGTCTAACTCAACTAAGTCAGTTATGGTGTCTTTAAGATAGATGGAAACTGTACAATCTCTATAGACTTTCTTTGCTAGAATGGATTCACCAACAGGAATAGAAACACTAAAGGTCTCTAAAGGATGTTCAGGGTAGATCCCAAACTTCACAGTTACGTATACAGTCACAAAATACAGAGTTGGACCTGGAACAAGTAAAGCATAAATATCATAAGAAAGGACTTTAAGCAGTGACAACATATGATGAGTTCTCTTGGTCTTGGTGACTAGCCATAGCATACAGACGTTTTGAACATCCGCCTGCTCCTGACTTCTCTGGACAACTCTACCAGATGGTGTTGCTGAAGATGATTGGGACTTGTTTCCCCCATTACCTTCCTTCCACATTGAACATTCTCTAGAAAAGTGACCCAATTGGCCACACTTATGACAACCATCAGTGCCAGGATGACACTTTCTCGAATAGGGGCTTACCACATTTACCACAAGTTGGATTTTGAGCAACTCTTTGTTGCCACTCTTCCCTGTGACTGAGAACCCTGAGCTATGAAATTTTGAGACCTCTGAGCATTTTTGTTATTCGATGTGGGGCACTGGCCTATAATGGTGCAGGTCTAGATTTCCATTTACGTTCTTTGCTTGCTGAACTCATGATTTGATGTCTTAGCCCTCTTATTTTGAAATGCCCTCATGTCCTTTAGCTTATCTTCCTTAACCTGCTGCTCATGAATCATTAATCTGGATATATCCATATCCCTGATTAGCATAGTTGCTTTTCCCTCCTTACTCGACAGATAGGAGAGTTCCGACATGAACAAGGTCATCCTACTCCTCATATCGGCTATAATTTCTGGAGCATAGTGGGATAACTAGGTGAACTTGAGGCTATATTCCTACACACTCATGGAATCCTATTTCAGGTTAAGGAACTCTCTTACCTTATCTTCCCTTAGCTCTCGGGGAAAGAAACATCCCAAGAAAGTATCTTTAAGCATAGCCTAGCTTAAGAGTGGTGCATCAACTCCCATTGTCTTCTTCCACTAATCGAACCACACCCTTGCAACACCCTTGAGCTGATATGTAGAATTTTTAACACGCTCTACATCAGTAATATGCATAACTTGAAACACCTTTTGAAGCTCATATACAAAGTTCTATAAATCCTTATTGAGTACAGACCTAGTAAACTCAATGGATTCATTCTTAGAAACTTATGAACTTTTGATGTATCTAAAGCATCTTGTCGGCCCACTTCCTGTCGGTCAACTGGCCTGTCATATCCTAATGCAACATCTAAATAGCATTACAAAATTCAGCATTAGTGACTTTAGCCTGTGGTGGCTGCTCAACAAGTACAACTGGACCCCTTGGTCCTTCAAGAACTTAAGGCTCTTTCTGGTTTCCATCCTATTTGGCAGTACATCCTTCGTTCCTAGTTTACATTGGGCATCCAACTACTCTTTTTGAAGGAATGATCTATAACACATGAACATACGAATTTATAAGAAATTTTTATAGAATTAAACATTATTTCACGAACTAGAGTATGAAAGAAATGAGACAATTTCCTAAAGTCCTATAGCCTTCCCGTTATATATGTGGCACCTTTCACACTGATAAGGAGGACTCTACTAGAGTCGACTTCATACACATACTAGGACTCTTGAACCTTGTGCTCTGATATCAAATTTATTACGCCCCGAGTCTATACTCCAAATGTGGCCGATACTTGAAACCATTGTTGGTCCCAAGTGAACCCTTGGGCTGGCTAACTATGGTTAGATAACTCAATGTAACTCGCGAAAGCTAAAAATAGATGAAGAATTAATACATAAAGTAAACTTAAACCAATTGTTTGAAAATAATCCATATGATACTGAAAAATATTTCAAAAATGTCTACAAAGATAACGTCAATCTGACTCTCTATCTATGTGTCCATGAAGCCTCTAAACTGATGACCGTTGACACCCAATTTTGACCGATCTATAATTATTTTTTTGAATCACTATCTTAATAGATAAGCATTTTTCAAATTATTTATATATATATATATATATATTATTATTTTTACAAAAATAATAATAATAATATTAAAAATTATATATTTTGGCGTTCATAGCTCATAATATATTTTTTCTATTTGTTAATATTATTAACATCTTTTTTTTACCGTTTGTGAAAATAACAAGCTTTGTACATTCAAATATATTTTTTTTCCGCATTATTTAGTATATATTATACGTGTGTGTGTTTTCTTTGTATAAATATTACTTAATTAAGTATATTTTATCAATTTACTTATTCATATTAATTTGTGCATATTGCATACCTATTTTAATACGACTTATATGCATATGCATATAAGGTTATTACTTAATTAAGTTTATTGTGAATTTTAGTTAATATGTATGTCATATCTATTTTTAGTATATACATAAGTATTTCTTTATAAAATATGTTATTTACTAAGTTTATATTTTGTAATTTACTTCTTCATATTAATATATACGTATTTTAATAGGTCTTATGTACATACGTATATAAAAGGGTTATTATTTAAGTTTATTATATATTTTAATTTGTTTATGTTAACATACCTATTAAACATCTATTTTTAGTATGTAATATATATAAGTGGCATTTATGTGTATATATACACAAATATTTATATTGTATGTACATGCATATTTACTTTACATATATAATATTATAATTTTATAGATTTATGATTTTACTTATTCAACATGTATTTGACAACTAATTATATGACATTTTATTTGTATGACTACTTATAATTATATCCTAATTAAATTTAATATAGTCTATTTTAATCTCAATTTCAATCTCAACCGTAGATTGCATTTTTGATCGGACGGCTCCCATTCGTTCTTATTTTTTCCACACCCCAAAAACCCTAAACTATCTTATTCTCTCTCTACCTCTTTCACCTAACTCTCTCTCTACCTCTTTCACCTAACTCTCTCTTTCTATTCATCATCTTCTCAAAAGGAGAAGAAGACAACAACAAGAGTTGTCTTCTCCACCACATAGCCGCCACCGACGGCTCTCCCTCTCTCTCTCCATCGCCGCCTCTCCCTCTCTCTCCCCGTCACTCTCTTCTCCGCCACCAATGACGGTGAAACGCAGCAGCTCCACCAACGCCGCCAACAGCTTTTCCGCGACACCGACAACTCCGACGACAACAAGATATTGGTATATTTTCATTTAATCTTATTTATATTATATATATAAATACGTATATTGTGTTTCATGAATAGATCTAAAATTTTATAGTCCTTTTATGATTGTTGTGTATATGATATGTAAATTTATGTTATTGTTGAATTGTTTAATATTGATGAATGTGTGATTATTATTATGATTGATGTTATAGTTAATATTTATATGAGAATAATATGTGTATAGTAATTACGATTCATAAGATTATAGTTGCCAAAGATTTTGATTGAGTGGTATATTGATGATTATATATTATACGGTGTAAAAAATTTTTATTTTAAATGAAATGTGTATAATAAGTTCTTTGCTTGGAAGATTTAGATCTTCTTATATTAGACTCCATTTATAGATTTTGTTTTCAAAAAACAAATGTGTTGGGTTGGTTGTCTACTTCAAATGATTTGTTAAATTTGAGATTCAAAGTTGTTTGTTTAGTTCCTAATAGATTAGTATTACAAAGCATATATCTATTTTTTGTTCATGTTCATGTTCATGTTCATTTTAGTGTTCATATTCATGTTCTTACATTTTAATTATGCACAAAAATATAGTTCATTTTTAGATGTTTACTTGCTTATTAATCGATTAAGATTATTATATATGTTTGTGTTGTTTGTTTTTCTGTCCATGTTTATATTCTTGTATTTAATTATATACAAGTATAGTTGAGAATTTTTTATAATAAGATTGTTATTATTCACCATTGTATAAAATACATATCTTTTAATCCGGATGTCTATCGGATTAGTTAATTGATAAATGACATCTTGTTTTCCCATTTGAATTTAGGAAGAAGGGTTTGATTTACTTAATATGACAATTTTTGTTGATTGAAGTTTTTAGTGTTAAAAATAATTATAGTAATTGCTAATATGATATAATCATTTTGTATTTGTCATAATTAATTTTGTCCCTTTATGAAAGTTTGAAATAAAGTTAGTATCAACTTTAAATATTTTAATGTCCCACCACTTTAAGGTTAATGCTCCACTATTTTGAAATAAAACATCTTTTGAGTGATTTTAGGAGTAAATCTTGGAAAGTTGTTATTAATTTGATTGATTGTCCACTTATTTGAAATTTTTTGAATTAAAGTTTTTGGCTATTTTGTCTTTGTTGACTTGATGGTATTCTTACCCATAGATTGATCAATATAAGTAGACACAAAGACACACACGAATAAAAAGGAAGGAAAAACAGGAGAAGAAAAACACAAAGAAAAAAAAAGACAAGAACACAAAACAAAAGAAAAGAAAAGAACACTAGAATTGAGAGAAACCTCTTTTTTTTAACAAATTACTTAATTACTTTCAAGTCTTTTCTTTTGTCTCTTTGCTACTTCAACTTGCTTGGATCTCGGATATTGCAATCGCTTTTCATTGGCAGATTAACAAAACTCATATTAATCGGTTAGTACTTCTTTTTCCTATTTTTATTATATTATCTTTACTTTAGATTCTTACATATTATACCTTGTTAAAATAAATATACAAAGTATCCAGGTTAGTTCTCATTTTCTTTGACATATTGGTTTATTATTTTGAAATGTGTTCTTACTTTGTTTGTTTACTTTGTTGTAGTAAAAAAAAATTATATAATCATGACATACCTCTGCATATATTCGCATATTGCTTGTTTTTCTTTTACTTATGGTTTAACAGATTTTGAACTTCAAAGTTCAAGATGCCGAGAGTTGCGAATCAAATTTTGAGATGTCGTTATTTCGTTCACATCTTTTGTATCATTTTATTCACTTACCCTTTGTTTTAGTTTTGTAACAATCTTGTAAACTCTACTCTGTATAATAATATATATTTGGGGACTGTGTAAAAGGGGAAAGGAAATTTACGTGCTACTTGCAATTTATTTTTTATTTTGACATAATTTTATGTGGTTGCGTGCGCTAGATAAATATGCCGAAAAAAAAATTATTAGTTATTTTAATTATTCTGTTGACTCTTAGATTGAATTTTAAATAAAATACGTTTATCACACAAATAAATATCGATAAACTCTATGTTTTAATCCATCAATCTTAATATTTTCATATATTATATGTATTAAATAATATGCCCAACTCTTGTATATTTTATTCAAACTATCAACCATTCTATTATTATATATCATGTACATACGCTTTCTATAGATAATTTCTAGCATGTTAATTAAATCATATGTCACGATTTAAGCTTAATATTTTCAGCATATTAATTGAAACTATAGCTATATGACTTTAGCATGCTAATTTATATAAAAATCATGTTTAGAATTTAATAAGTTTAATAGGCTACTTTAATAGATACAATATCTATAGGTTTGTCAATAAATATTTTAGCATATTATGTCATATGGAACTATGTTTATAGAATTTAATAAAGCATATAAAACCAAGATTTTCACTGTAAGAAATATACATCAATCATGTCTTTAGTACTTAATAAATTTTTTTTAGTATTTTTGTAGAAATTAAATTATGCTTATAAGATTACAAATATTTTCATCATATTGACTCATATGGAAGCTATATCTATGAATTTAATAAATGTTTCAATACATACTTCATTTAGAAACCATGGCCATAAGATTTTAACCATATAGAAATCATGTTTAATGTAGAATGTGGTCAATATATAAATCATGCATTTAAGTTGATAAATAGTTTATCTGTTATATAGAATTCATGTCTATAGGCCGTTATAAATATTTTTAGTATAATATTATTAATAAAAATCATACCTTTAGATTCTTAATAAATATCTCAGCACCTTATATTTAAACTATGCTCTTGGAATTGTAACACATGTTTATCATATTTTTATATGTAGAATCCATGTCTATAGGATTTGATAAATATTTGTCATGTTATTCTATTTTAAAACCATGCCTACAATTTTAATCAATTTTCAACATATCATTCTATTTAGACACCATGTCTATAAATAACATTTAAAATAAATTTCAACATGCTAATCACCTAGGTATCGTTTATAGGGTTTAATATTATTTCAAGTATATAGAAACCATGTCGGTAGAATATTTTGAGCTTATTGGGTCCATGAGATCTAACAATATTTCTCGCATATTTTATCATATAACAATCATGTTTATAGGTATTATAATTCTAACATGCCAATTAAATGGATATTAAGCCTTCATAAATATTTTTTTTATAACAATTATGAGTAGAATTCATGCCCATAGGTTCTAATAAATATTTATCATGTTATTCTATATTTGAAATCATGTCTATATTTTAATACATCTTTAGTATATCAACGTTTAGAAAATCATATCTATAGTATTCAATAAATTTTCAGCATGCTCTTAACTAAAGTCATGTTAATAGGGTTTTTATAAAATATTATTAGTTAATAATTAAATTATCAAGCATGTTTCTTTTATCACAATCATCTTAGTAATTAAGTTTGCCCGTCATATTATTCAGGTTTGTACGCACACACATGATCATGATGACCTTCACAACTTATCTGTGTTTTCAAGCATGTTAATTAATTAATTTAGAGGCTTACTTGAGATTTTATGTGCTAACTGCTTGTCCTATCTGTTTTGTTTGACGATGTGTCTAATTAGGATACCTATATTTCCTTTGGTCTAAAACCTACCCTAAATAGTACATCCAATGCCTCTTGGATATTAAGTTGGGACGTTAGGCACCTTTTAAAGACGTTAGTTTTTATTATTTCTTTTAGATCGCTTTAGGATTATAATAATAAATAAACTTAAGAGGGGTAGGGGTAATTAGGCCCTTCGGAAATGATGGAAGTTGACCCGAGCAGAAAAATGACAAAAATTTTATAAATTTTGTCTTCCGATTAATGAGCCGGCGCTGATCCGAAGAAAATAAGAACGTAGATAATTTTATTTCCTGTCGACTTTTAAATATTTTTGTTTGTATATATATTTGGGGTAGTTTAATATTTTAAAACTCAATGATTTTTTGGCATCCTTAATCTTATTAGAGATTTCACCCAAATTAGATTTACAACATATTACATATTCATATATCTACACTTGCCTATTATCTTATTCATTTTCTTTTTATTATGGCTACAAATAAAGTAATCATTGCTAATACTAGACATTTATTTTACCATAAATTAAGTAAGTTATTTATTCAAATGATTTTAAAATATACATTTGTATTTTTATATATTTTAAGTATATTATTTATTATTTATTTTTACTATACAATAAATATATTATTATTAAATTTGGTTCATTCATATATAAGACGTATATATATGACATACCTTATATTTTCACCATTTTCTCAAATTTAATAAAAACCCTTCTTCTTAATATTTCTAAAACAAACAAAATGAATAAATATCCCTAATTATTTTTTCTAAAACTAAGTTTAAGGACTATCTTTGGATAGGCTCTAAGGGATGCCTAATACTTTCCCCTCGAGTAACTAAAACCCTTACTTAGAATCTCACAGGTTTCGCAAATCAAAACAGAGTTTACATTTACAATGGTTTTCCTAATAATTTCCTTAAAATTAGGTGGCGATTCTAAACAAACAATTGCAAAATCAGAGGCATAGCCATTTTTTATGTTGTAAACTATTTCGACCCGTTCGAAAATAGGGTGCGACAATGACGGGTGCTGGAACAAGACCTCTGGCTATCACAAAATCCTAACAACTACTAATATTGAAATGCCCAAATAACTGAAAAGAGTCCTCCGAATCAAGAAAGTCTCACCAAAGCTGATGGAGGGATGATCTCGAACAATACACCTTTTTGAAACTGATCTTTAATACTCAAAAGCCCTTTTTAGGGAAACTGATTTTTACTTTACTGAAATACCTTTTGAAAATCATTTATACATTTTTCAAAGTAGTACCTCTTTCCTCAGTGTAAAATGCTGCAATTAGAACCATTTGTACTCTTTAAATATCCGTTTTCAATGAGACTTTAAAAGTGTTCATGAAGTCACTTTAATATCCAAAATCAATGCATGAAAATAATTGCATAAAAGCTTTGAATCTAGTTATTAATAATTAGGATTCATGTGGTCAAAGCATGAACAATAATCCAAGAATGAAAATCATATGAATAAGTATGAAATCATTGAACATACATGAGGCTTAAATAATAAGAATCATAACTCATTCTAAAACTCAATAGGGTTAGGATTAGAACTCAAACATGAACTCATATTGATTAAATTGAGATATAGGGAGCGGGAACGTACTTAGTCCAACGCTATGATTAGCCTTAAAAAGCTGGAAGAACGATGATCTTAACGAAAAGCGAAGAACTCAATGCCCACGCTTTTACCCTAGCTTTTCTCCTCTCTAATCCTTGCTTTTGAATATTCAAGTGTTAATGAGAGAAAAGTGTCGTAGGATATTGATAAGGGACTTATTTTAGTTTCAAAACGTCAGAATTTTGGATTAAAAAAATGGGAAAAGGCCAAACTATCTTTCATCAAAACTGACTCTGGCGGTTTATGGGTTGTTCTACATACTGTAGAATTTTCTACGGGCCATAGAAGACCCTTCGTAAAACCTAGGTGACAAAATAGGCATTCACTGGAATTTTTCATGTTGGGTCTACGTACCCCTGCTACGGGCCGTAGAACCTTTAACGAATCATGGAAGTTAGTCATAGGATAAGACTGACGGACTTTAGGCTTGGGGTCTATGGATCCTTTTATGGGTCGTAGACCCTAGTCGTAGGTTCTTGGTACAATTTCTACTAACTACTGAAATTGTGTCATTGGTTCTACGAGTCCCTCCTACGGATCGTAGACCCTTTGATGGGTCGTGAAGGAGGCCTTAGGAAATGGAATTGTGACTAGGTCATAGGGCCATTCCAACAAGCACTTTCTATTGTCTGTAGAAACTTCTACGAGCCGTAGAAGAAGTCTTAATGACTTAAATTTTCACTAGGTGTTAGAGGGTTCTATGAGGCCCTCCTACGGTCCGTAGAAGTGTCTACGAGCAGTAGGTGGCACTAATAGACACACCTCTGAGGTAGAAACTTAACCATACTCTGTGATCTCCGGGACTAATCTATGTTAGGATATTTCAGGGTGTTACACCCCAAAATTATGATCGAGATCCTAGCGATACACCTTAACTTAAATAGGGTCATATTAACCCCCCCCCCCCCTCAAAAAAAATTATTTTAAAATAGAATAAATATACCTTAAATGCTGACATGGCATAAAGAGTGCACACACTCTCTTAAAGGCAATTGATGAGCGAATATATATATATATATATATATATATATATATATAATTATTTACATTTCTTTCTTTGTAAAATATTTATTTTAGTTTGTTCCTCACTTTAAACTTTTTATTTTTTTCTATTTCATTAATTTCTTTATCTTTACTCTATTATTTTTTAAAAATTATGTGTATTTTTTATTTAAAAAAATATCTAAAAAGTGTCCTTTAATTTTAACGTTTTAATTTTTTTATCTTTTATTTTCTTCACTTAGTTTGATATTCGTACGAAATTAACTTATTCTAAATACAAAACATTTGGAATTAAATTTGAAATCAAATCAAAAGAAAAGGCAAAGAAAATAAAAAGAATAAATAAAAAAATATTTACACATGTAGTGCGCACATGTTGTACAAACGCGGCCAACTTACCTGGTTGAAGGTGTCACGTCAGCACAAAAAGTGCACGATAATACAGTTAAATGAATTTGAGGGAGTAACTGGACTGTAGTTAAGTTACGGTGTATTGCTGAAATTTCGATCGTAGTTTAGGAGATACTTATGCATTACCCCATTATATAATAACGAATTTGGTGGCTTAAAATGTTATTTTGTACAGATATATTTTACATAGACAGTTGAATCAATTTTTGCAACTTTTTTCCTTTAGAAATTTCAAAGTTTTTCTTCATATACTTTGATATATTCTTAATTGATTTTTATTATTCCTAAAAGTTCATCAGACATGTTCCGTGCCTTCAGGTTTCAGATTTAATGTTGATGAAGTAAAATTCCATGTTCACCTTTTGAAATACCATTCGATAAGAGTGGTCTGAAAATGAAAATGAGTTTAGTGTTTCGAGAATTTAAACCTTCTTTGATTGAATATTGTAAAAGATTTGTGTTCGCAATAGATTTTTGGGATACTAAAAATTAACTGTAATTAAAATAAATAAAAGAAAAAATAATTTTATTGATGAATATTGTTGAGTAAAATTTTATTATTCTCTTAAATTTTATCTTCAAGATTTTCGTTATTAAGAGCCTTCAGTAGTATGTTTCTCGAATTGCAAGATGATTTGGACCTTCTATAAATATGTTCGATCTTCAAAAATGTCGGAGAGTACTTCATTATGTTGGGTTGATCTACGGACAAAACTCCATTGTTCAATTCGTTGAAGAACTGTGTAATCTCCACCGATGCTTTCTCCAATGCTTATAAAATATCTTCAAAAAATTATGTAATCCTCCCATTTTTAGTTGTAGGGGGTAGACAATATAAGTGCAAATGAGCTCTTTTGCCTCATTTTGATTGGTTCATGTAAGCTATCAAACTTACTTCCCCCGTTTCATATTAGTTGGTCACTTTATTAAAAATATACATCCCAAATTATTTATCTACTTACTAAATTAAAATAAAATTAATTAAAAATTTCTATTTTACTCTCACAATTAATACTCTTTGGAAGCCTAAACAATTTCAATGTGAAGAAGTTCCAATGATATTTATTCATATGCCTTATGATATTAAATATATTTTTCATAAAGTATTTTGATGTCCATCAAAATGGATAAAGAGAACATTAGTAAAATTAACCAAATTATTTATGAAATTTTAAGTACTGTGTAAAATGAAATGTGATCAACTAATATGGGATGCAGGTGTGTCATAATTACTATGAGATAAAGTTGTTTGTGATTTGTCAAAACGTGAGACAATTGACAATTTTTGACTGATTCTAAAATTTAATTGAAATTGCCACATCATTTAAACATATGACATCATCTTGTTGGTATTATTTGTCTTGGGATGCCAAGTCACCTTGACATGTGAAATAAATTTTGAAATTGAATTTAATAAAATAAATTTATTTATTTATAAAATTCAAATTAATTATTGAATTCAAACGAACATAAATCTAATTCAAATTTTATATGAATTTAACCCAATAAAAGTTTTGTCTACAATTACGTTTTCCTATTTGGAAATTAGTTATAATATGAAACAAGGGGGGAAAATATAAACAAACAAAAAAAAGGGAAAATGGTCAAATATACACCTGTACTATTGAAAATAGTTTAAATATATCATTTGTTATACATTCGGACTAAATATACCCCTCATGTTATACTTTCAATTCAAAAATATCTCTCTCATTATAATTTGGTACAAATTCGCCCTTAATTTTAACGGAATAACACTTGAAAAGCTCAAAACTTAAATAATTCATTCTCAATTTTAAATATTGATTTCTTTTAAGAAAAAATAAAATTTTCAAATACTAATTTGAGTTTTTTTCTTAAAAATGACAATACAAAATGCATTGCATAATTTTAAGTATTAATACATGAAATTTCTAAATACTAATTTAAATCTTTTTTTCTTACAAAATGATAAGACAGAAAATGCTGCAAAATTATTTTGCAGCTTATCGTTTTGTAAGAAAAAAAAGAGTCAAATTATTACTTAGAAATTTCAAGTATTAGTATTGTATTGTCATTTCTAAGAAAAAAATTCAAATTAGTTCTTGAAAATTTATTTATTCATAAAAAAATCAGATATTTAAAATTGGGAATGAATTATTTAATTTTGAGTTTTTCAGGTATTCCTCCGTTAAAATTAAGAAAGTATAATGAAATGGGTATATTTAAACCGAAAGTATAACATAAAGGGTATATTTAATCCAAAAATATAACAAAAGATATATTTAAACTATTTTTAATAATACAAAGATATATTTGATCATTTTCCAAACAAAAAAAATAACAGCAAAATCAATAGGGGCAGACGTCTTGAAAACACGAACGTGTCCCATGAATAAGTCAAAATCTCTTCAAACATATACTTGACGGGAATGAAATGGTACTACTCCTTCGATCTTATTTACTTATCAAATATTTTTTAATTTAAGCTTTTTATGTATTAATTTTGACAAATCAATAAAGGATAATTTTTTTTATTTTCTGTTATACCCTCAATTTATTAACATTGAATTAATGTCTTTGAAAAATATAGTGAATAAATATATTAAACTCTATCAATTAATAGGGGTAAAATAGTAAACTCACTATACCAATTATTATTTTTTAATAGGTGTGTCATGTCAAAATTTAACAAGTAAAAAGAAATGGAGGGAGTAGTAAATCCTGCTTTTATTTTCTACAAGATTGATAGTTTGAACAATTCTGGAAACTAAGGCTGCAACAGCAAAGAACGTAACGGGTCAAACAAAAGTTAATTTTCCTCTTTGTTAATGGATAATTTAAACCCATTATGTATTATTTTTCATCGAATTTGAGCTGACTAAACTCAGCAGTTTCTATTTGACCACACAATGAAATTCAAGAATGTTCACATAGGAGAACATTCAAATCAGAAAATGTCATCTTTGATTCTTGAGATGGCTGGCATATTTCTGTAGTCAACTACTCATCTTTTCAGATTAACCAACATAATGACAAACTCTTATATGCTTTAATGACACAATATTTCGTTCACGAGTATACATCATTCTATACTCTTAACAATGGCAAGTATAGAATTAAAAATGAGGATATTCGAGACAACATGAAAGTGATTTCGGTGGAGACAAGACATGTGAAGTGAGGTTTAGATGGTTCGGGCGTGTGATGAGGAGATGCACGAATGCCTCAAGTTCGAAGATGTGAGAGGTTGGTTGTGGATGAATTCAGTAGAGGTAGAGGTAGACCGAAGAAATAAAAATGTGATTAGATATGACATGACACGATTGCAGCTAACCAAAGACATGATCTTAGAGAGGAAGGTGTGGAGGACACGAATTAGGGTAAAAGGGTGCATATATACTAGTAGGTAAGAGTGTATTGTCTTGTTGCCCTAACTAGTAGTCGTAGTACTACTCATGTAATTTCTTGTTCTTCGATTTATGTTACTATCTGTTGTTTCGTATAGTTTGATTATAAGATTATTGTTGTAGTACTATTCTTCTACTATCTGTTGTTTTCGTTATTATCTATTGTTTCTTGTACTTTCATTACGTCTTTTTTCAAATTGTCTTCAGTTGGGGATATCGGAAATAGCCTATCTATATCTGACCTCTAAAGTAGAGGTACAAATCCTATTATATGGGACTACACTGGTCATATTGTTGATGTACGTTGGCCGTGTCAAGTAACTAACTTCAAAAATAATGAACACCTTACATACTGATGGTGTAAGCATTTCATTTCTTCCATTGGCAGTGAAAAAGCGGAATGACCTAGGAGACCTCTCTACTTGGTTTTGTTTGTCAGTTGTACCTTCTTATTCATCACTTTACCAATTAAACCCTTAAACTCATCATAATACAAATATTTTATATCCATTTGTCCATTGACCGAGCTTATATGGCATTAATATTGCTTAAGTTGGAAATTTGCGTGATTAAATGCGTTGGAAAGCGAGTTAGAACAATATTTTTACTTTTAAAAAATCAATTTAACAAAATTTTAAAAAAAAGAACATCTTCTTTAACCCTCCCCACCCACCCACCCGCCCACAATTTTTTTCTTCTGCCCAAGCCCTCTCTCCTCCGACCCTCACCCCAGCCCCTAACTTTCTTCTTTCTTCGGCCCTTTACTTTCTTAGTCATCAAATTTATCCACCACATCCACTCTTCTTCTCCTTTTCTTCTTCATTCCATTCTAATTTTTTTCATACAAATCAGTCAAAATCCCTTTGTTCTGCACCCACCCCACTTTTTCTGAAATTTTCTTTTTTTAAGTTTAAAAAACATTGAGATTATTATTTTGTTAGTTGATTTCAGAAAGGAGACGTGGATAATGTGAAAGGTGATTGTTAGTAAATGGTCTGATGGACCCTTGTACTTGTATGAGATTATGGACCCTTTTATTTAATCATTTGCCAACTAAACTCTTAAACTCAATTAAAATAAAAATTTTAAACCCCTTCAACCATGTGTGTAGCTTACTCTCCTTTACATAAATGACATGGCATATCCATATTACATATACTAATGCCATGTCATAATATCTTCATAACTATTTTTTAATTATTAAGCAAAAATGTTAAATAAAAGGCAAAAATAAAAAGTTTTCCGTTTTTAAAAAATAAAATAAAATTATTGTTTCTCTCACCTTTCCTCCACCTCCTCCAACCCACCATCACCATCGTCATTCCCCTTATTCTTTTCTTCCTCATTTTTCTTCCCACAAAAAAGAAAGCTACATTCAAATCTACAAATCTGAAGAAAGTTTAGGAGTCATTACTTTGTTAGAAGAAACTGAAAGAAATTGGACAAATTTGCTAAAATAGATGGGGAGCATTTTTGGGGTCTTCCTCGAAGATGAAGAAGAAGAAGAGCACACATAATTAAAAATAGATCTCAAATCCGTAGAAAGATGGTTGAGATCATGAAAAAACAAGCAAGTTTATGTGAGTTGAAAAAATTGGTTACCAAATTCATCCCTAAATCAATTGGCAAGGAAATTGAAAAAGCAACTTCCAGCATCTTTTCCCTACAACATGTTTATATTCCAAAGTTCAAGATTCTTAAGGACTTCAATTTGATTTTGGCAATCTGATGGAGGTTTATGGTGATACATCTAATGGAGAAAAGATTTGGTTAGAAAATTTTGAGAGTAGAAAAGCCGCAGAAGATGCCTTTTTTTGTTCAACAATTGTGAGTGAATAAAAGGGGAAGAAGATGATTCTTAATTAGGTAAAAATTGATATTTGTTGTCTTTTTTTTGAGGTTTCACGCGCACAAAATATGTGTATCACACACACTTTGGACAAAAATGCGGCATAGGATGATAGGTCAAAAAAAGGGTCTGAAATACTGAGTTTCAATGAGTTCAAAGTTCAGTTAGCAAATAACTAAGTAGAAGAAAAGATCCAATTTTAAAACTTCATTGATAACCTTGAAAATAACAAATGGTCTTGTGAATTAATAAAATTAATTAAATTTTTTGATTGGGATTCATTGGGCTTGTGGCGGTGAATTTGTATAGTTGAATTTACAAGTTAAATGGGAAAAATTTTATCTATTGAGTATGAATTTGGTGCTCAATTTGTGACCAAATATGAAAGGATGGCTATTTGAAAATTTTCAAAATTGATCTATTTGATTTTTTTAACACTTAATTTCTTATAATAACATTTAAAATGACGTAAAATTCCATAGGTAATCAAGTCTATTACACGCACATTGGGTGAAGGAGAAAAAGGCTTAAAATGTTGTGTTTTGATAGGTTAAAGAATTTAGTTGGTAAAGTTATGAGTAAGAGGGTTTAATTGACAAATAGAGCCCAAGGTTCTCATTAAATGGTCCCCCAGGCAGCTGAAACCGTAAAGGGGAACACATTACATTAAAGAGCAAATTTACATTAATTTTCAGTGTTTCCTCTGAAGTCTTAAGCTATGTACATCACTACAATCTACAAACCGGTATATAAAAGAATGATCATGAACTAATAAATGAAACGATTTACCCCTTAAACTTCTAAAATGGACAAAAATTCGAAACAAAATTCTCATTTTGCAACTACATATGTAATGAAAGGAGGTTGGCAGACAGCCTTAGAGCAGGAACCTGTGTCATCTCCATTCTGATTCTTTTCTGAACTCAATATGAAAATTCATTGCCTCTGAGGGATATATATTTTTTGACCCATATTGAGATGTCCTCTAAGCAAGCTTGAGCTTTAGGCGTTTTCTGAAGGACGCTAAGGGTAGCAAAGTCATGCACAGCATCCTTGTAATCAAGAAGAGGGGCATCAACATTCACTCTTCGAAGTTCCTCTGAATAAGCAATAGCTCTGTCTCGCATCCAATCATACTGTGCAACCACTGTAAGTGTTGGCGGCATATGCTTTAAGTCCAAGGGTGTCTCTTTTCCTGGTATAAGGGGATTTGCCGCTAGATGGTCCAGATTAAAATCTGTTTCCGGGAGGAAAAGTTTCCAAGCAAGAATGCATGTAGCTTTATCATAGATGTAAGAGTTTGCCAGTTTAATCTCTGAATGTGTAGGAATATTGCCGATAAAGAAAGGGTACATTAGAATTTGAGCCACAACTGTTATAGGATCCAAAAGTTTCCCTGCCTCAACAGCATATCGTGCAACATAATTCACGATGTTGGCTCCACAGCTTACTCCAAGGAGGACACACCTATAAGATCAGATTGAACCAAAGTTACAAGCACTTTCTAGTATATTCTCCTCAAGTCATGATCATTTCCATCTCTCATAAGCAATTTAACAAATTAACATGTATAGTGTAAAAGGAAAGAAATTTGGGTTCATTTTTGCTTCTAAAGATCACCTAATAAACAGACAATATTCAAAAGGAGAAGCAGGTTTTTGAGGAGGATCATTTATCTTAGTTATGATTTCATAGTAGAGTCTGGTCCTACCATACGGAATTTGTCACGCCATCTCACTACAACTCTAATTTGGCCTCTCAAAACTCCCTGTTTCCCAGGCCTGGAGACTTAAAACACCATTACACGGTCATATCTGTTTAGCTTACTGCTCAGGGAATCAAAGGTAAACAGCATTTTCAATAGTGGGGACGGGGGAAGAGGGGGGGGGGGAGTAAATCACTAGTACTTTGCGTAATTAGATGCATGTTTTTGCATAATCCTAGAGATGATGTGCTCCATATTAAGGAAATTATTCCTCAAACAACTACCTCTACTATCCAAAATAGAAGCTGAAATTACTTCGCTTAGCTGGCACTCCCTCTGTTCTATTTTATATGACACTTTTCGTTTATTCAAAAAGACCGACACATATCTATGTCTGAAGCCTCTCTAGCTTTAAGTTTCTCATCTTATCTTTAATGAAATGCTCCTTCATCCATAGAAATGTGATGGCATTTTAAGATCACAAGTTGGAACATCACACTTTCTTTCTTTAACTCCGCAAACACCACCGTATAAAAATGAAGTCAGCAGGAATACTAAATCGAAACTAGATAAAGGAAGAAATCAAAACTACTAGTACTGATTTACTATTCCAAAACCTTCAATATGTATAACAGAAGAATCAGTAACCGAAATTATATACCTTGAAGGGTCTAGATGAGCTGCTAACCAAGGCTCAACCATAGAAGCCCCAAATCCATCCACAATTTGCCTTCCCCTATGCTTCCCTCCATTAACAATCCTCTTATCCAAACTCGATCTACTACATTCCGCCAAGTTAGCTTGCTTCCCTAACCACTTAATCGCCGCAACCCCATCTTCAAACGCAGCGGGAAACCGACTCTCGGGTGCCAACCTATACCCAACAGCAATGACTATAGCATCACAAGATTTCGCCAATTTCGTACAAAAACTATCATTAGAAACTGTATCATTACCCCCAGTCACCCAAGCACCACCATGAAACTGTAAAATCACCGGCAATTTCTTGCAAAATTTTCCATTTTTATTATCGGGTACATAACCCCCATAAACCCCTTCACCGGAATCCGAATTTCTCGACGAAATGAGTGCAGATTGAGGGAGGAAGATTCTGAGGGAGAGAGAAGTACAAGGATCAATATGAAGGTCCTTGGTTGCAACTCCATCGTTAGAGAAACTAGGGTTAGAAGTGATAATGGATTCATCGGCGCGTGAAACGACACCGTTAAAAGGGTGTGAAATTGGGGGTTGGATTAGAGTTTGTAATCGGCGATTAAGGTTGTACTTGAAGAGTAAGCTATAAACTTTGACAATTAAGCTCGGCATATCTCCTCCGATGAGAAGAAGAAGAAGAACAAGAAGAAGCTTTCAGCAGTAGTACAAAGGGGATTGATTTATTTATTTATGTAAGAATTAAGGAAAGGCGTTGAAGATTATTAGAAGCGTTCCACCGCCGGAGAGGAATTTAGTTGAGAAAGAAAGAAATGGAAGATTCCATTGATGGAGTAGTTGTTCTAACGTGTGGGCGTCAGCCATGAATCACTATTCAATATGGCGCCGGATTTATTTTATCTTTCAACTTTACAATAGGTTTAGTACATCGAACTATTTTTTTTTAATATTACATGTCATGTCACAATTAGTTTAATGCAATTTCAAAGAAAAAAATAGTTTAACACTATTAATACAAAAAAAAAATTAAAAAATAACTCGAGAAAATAAGATTTCTTTCCTATTTAATTTTTAAAAAAAAATTCCTAATCTCTGTCACAACCTCTGCTTTTGGATGGACACTCTGTAATGAGCATTGTGTGCGCACTAGATAAACTCTCCACACATAGAAAATGCAAATCGCATGCAAACCACATATGAAATGCAAACTGTATTAAGCAAACCCTATGTAATAGACTCAACTCAAAGGGCATTGAGGAAAATCGATCCAGGGCTTTCGCGCAGCTGCTATGCTCTTGCTTCTTGCCTTATCTTACTTAGTAAAACAACATCGACTACATCGCCTTTCTCAAAGTTCTCTAGCAAGGGTGAAGTG
Organism: Solanum dulcamara; assembly: GCF_947179165.1. Taxonomy (NCBI): domain Eukaryota; kingdom Viridiplantae; phylum Streptophyta; class Magnoliopsida; order Solanales; family Solanaceae; genus Solanum; species Solanum dulcamara. Next base: position 21,745,514 of record NC_077238.1, read on the forward strand.
ACGACCCTTTATTTTTAAATTCTTTAGGTGTAAAAATGAGGATTTTTATTTATTTTTACGTAGATCCACCCTTATACTCAAGTTAAAAATCAATGATATCATGAATCTTGAAATGGATGCCATAAAGTGAGTGTGAACGTTTGTTCTTTGTCTGCACGTAAAAATAAGTCGTATAATTAAAGAGATAAGTATTAAAAATGTGTTTGAACTATTATATTTTTTTTGAATTTCATATCTAAATTGTTGAGAGTGTAAGTTTCATACCTAAATTATCACTTATTAGTTTGAGAAACATACCTCTCTCATTTATTACATTCTCATCATGATGCGTGTACTACACTCTCTTTTATTTTAAAATTTTTTTATCACACTACACTCTACATCACGAGCCAGGTAGGTTTGGAGTGGCTGACTAGGTTATTTAATGTCATCTTTAGGACAGCAACGATGCCCGAAGAATGGAGGTCGAGCGTACTAATCCCTCTATACAAAAACAAGGGAGATATCCAGAGTTGCAACAACTATAGGGGTATCAAGCTTCTAAGTCATACTATGAAAGTGTGGGAAAGAGTGGTGGAGATGAGGGTTAGGAGAGACGTTTCTATTTCAGAGAACCATTTTGGATTTATGCCGGGATGCTCAACTACTGAAGCTATCCATCTTATGAGGAGACTGGTGGAGCGGTATAGGGAGAGAAAGAGAGACTTGCATATGGTATTCATTGATTTTGAAAAGGCTTACGATAAAGTTCCACGAGAAATACTATGGAGATGTTTGGAGGCTAAAGGTGTACCGGTGGCGTACATTAGAGTGATCAAGGATATGTACGAGGGCGCCAAAACCAGGGTAAGGACAGTAGGAGGAGACTCAGAGCACTTCCCAGTTGTGATGGGGTTACATCAAGGATCAGCCCTTAGTCCGTTTTTATTTGCCTTGGTGATGGATGTATTGACGCAACAAATTCAAGGGGAGGTGCCATGGTGTATGCTTTTTGCGGATGATATAGTCCTGATCGATGAGACTCGTAGCGGAGTTAACGTTAAGCTGGAGGATTGGAGACACACCCTGGAGTCTAAAGGGTTTAAGCTGAGTAGGACCAAGACAGAGTACTTAGAGTGCAAGTTCAGTGAGACACCCCATGAGGTTGGCGCAGAAGTTATGCTTGGTGACCAGGCTATCCAAAAGAAAGGTAGTTTCAAGTACCTGGGGTCTATCATGCAAGGCAGCGGGGAGATTGATGACGATGTCACACATCGTATTGGGGCAGGGTGGATGAAATGGAGGCTCGCTTCCGGGGTGCTCTGTGACAAGAAGGTGCCACCACAACTTAAGGGCAAGTTCTACAAAGTGGTTATTAGACCGGCTATGTTATATGGGGCGGAGTGTTGGCCAATTAAGGTCTCTCACGTCCAAAAGATGAAAGTAGCCGAGATGAGAATGTTGAGATGGATGTGTGGGCATACCAGAAGCGACAGGATTAGAAACGAGGCTATTCGGGATAAGGTAGGAGTGGCCTCAGTGGAAGACAAGATGCGGGAAATGCGACTTAGGTGGTTTGGGCATGTGAAGAGGAGAGACACAGATGCCCCAGTGAGGAGGTGTTAGAGGTTGGCCATGGATGGCTTCAGAAGAGGTAGGGGTAGGCCGAAGAAATATTGGGGAGAGGTGATTAGACAAGACATGACGCAGTTACAGCTTACCGAGGACATGACCTTAGATAGGAGTGTGTGGAGGACCCGCATTCGGGTAGAAGGCTAGTACATAGTCGCGTTACCCTACCCTACTAGTAGGCGCATTAGCGCACTATAACTTCCTTCGTAGAGGACCCAGATTAGGATTAAAGGCTAAGTGATTCATCTTTTGCACCATAGTAGTTGTAGTTCTGTCCATTGTTTATTGCCTTTTGATTTCTGCATTGTATTGTTGTTTATAGTTGTGGTGTCGTTGTACTTTGACTGTCTTATCTATCTTATCTTATCTTATTTATTGTAGTTATGCCTCTTTCTTCCCGTACCACTCTACCACGACTTTCCCTTTTGCTATTTCTGTTTTCATCTTGTTTTCTATATGTTTGCTCCTATCTGACCTTTTATCTTGTCCTCTCTTAAAGCCGAGGGTCTTTCGGAAACAGCCGTCCTACCTTTCAAGGTGGGGGGGGTTAGGTCTGCGTACACTCTACCCTCCCCAGACCCCACATTATGGGAATATACTGGGTTTGTTGTTGTTATTGTACTCTACATGGATAAAATATTTCATCTTGACAAAAATTAAATAAATTATTAATATTAGTTAAAGTTAAATGTTAAAATATTACTATTCCTAAAAAATATTATAAAATAAAATATAAAATATTTATTTACCCTACTCCACCACTTCCTCTCACCATAACCCTCCTCCCCAAACCAAATTTTTAGTTTATTTTTTAATATTCTTTTTAAAAATTTTAAAAGAAATTCTTACTTCATCTCCCTCGCCCCCTTCATATAATAATTTAGATATTGTTTCAATTTTTTTAAAAGAAATAATTCTATCCCACCCACCTAATCTTTCGCTTTTAATTTTTTTCTCATTTTGTTATATATATATATAAGAGTATCTTTTGCTTGCCGCAAAACTTTTTAAAAATAAAATTTTTATTTTTGTTACATTTCGTAAATATTTAACTAAAAATATATGTACATATCTAACAAAAAATAGAAAAATGTAACAAAAAAAATTAGAAGCGGAATGTTAGATAAGGTGGTAGAATTTTATTTTATTTTCTAAATAAAAATAATATCAATTTTTTTTAGGAAGAAGTGGAGGAGGATGTGAAGTCGTAATTTTTCAAAAATATTTTATAAAAGAAATTTTTTAAAAAATATAAGGGCGGGGGATTGTCGGAGGTGGGGGTGGGGGACAAGGTGGATGGGGTAGGGGGGAGGTAGTAGAGTTGGGTGAGAAAAATATTTTAAAGTTTATTTTTAAGAAAATAATTATTTTAAAAAATAATAATTTCTTTTTTTGGATTGTAATACTTTGATATTTAACTTTTAACCAATGTTAAAAGTTTATTTTATTTTGTTAACGTGGAATATTTTATTCATGTGCAATGTCATGTGACAAGGTTTTTTCAAATGAAAGAGAGAGTGTATTACACCACCACTGACGTGAGTTTTTCAAATAATAACTGATACTTTAGGTATGAAACTCACATTCTCAATAGTTTAGGGTATGAAACTCAGAAAAAGTGATAGTTTAAGTGTGTTTGGACACTTATCTCTTAATTAAACAAATTGATGAGAAATCGACAAAATGGAGTGATGAAAGAAAGAATATAAAGAATGGACAATTTCAAATATATACAATAAATTAATTAGTTTACAATAAACATAGTCATGTTTTATTTACATAAAAAATAGTCAAAAATCATAAGAAATATACAGTGATTATACAATATAGCTTGCAAAGTCATAAAAAGTATACGGTAACTATACAATATAAATTACTTATACATGAATTATACATTGAATATACATTATGACACATTTTATACATAAAATATACATTAAATATATATAAATATATACCAAATATACATCGAATAACCTTTTTTGATAATTAAAATACTGAATAGCTATAAAGAACAAAACACATCCATGTTGGCATATATAGAAAATTGGATAATTATACTTTTGATCCTTTGACTATAGGAGAATATCAATATTAATTATTGTAATGTTTGATTAAACACATTTTATCTTCATCTAACTAAAATATGTATATTTGACCATTTTTATATAGAAAATACATTATATTTAAACTATTTGTGCAGCTATGTTGCTGCCTCACATGGAGTAACTTTACTTTAGCATAACACATTGACAATAAATGATTTACTAATTAATATAGTAGAACCTCTTTACATTAATATTCAATAAATTAATAAATTCTCTAAGATAATATATTTTTTTGGGTCTTGACTTTGATCAGTGGAAAAAATTATCAATTTTGATAAGATAATATATTTTCAGAAGATCCTTATATAAATATATAGTCTCATTAACATTATAAATTAATAATTCTTTAAAATTACAAAAATATCTAAGATAATTTAGTGAAATATGATTTTATTTTTGTATTTTTTATTAAAATTTAAATCTAGTTGAAGTTCATCTCTAACTTTTTTTATTGTGTTTTCTCGAACTACACCAAAAAATTGTGAATACTTCCAAGCGCAATAAGTGTTTTTTTATGCGCAACTAGTTCCAAAGGTATTGTATCATCTTCAGCTTCATCATCAATATTATTTTCTCTCATGGTATCTATAATTTTTTTTAAGTTCTGGATCTCTGAAAATATCATTTTCACCCGGATAATCTAACAAGATATTAACATTCATTTTATTGCGGTAATCAAGATTATTAATTATGACCTCAAATTCATAAATGTCATTTTCATAAAAGAGGTTCATGTAAATTCCATGAGGCTTCATCCTATGATCGAAGTAATTAAAATTAACTTATATTGAATCTCAAAAACACTCTTTAAATTAATAAATATTAATTTTTTGATTAAATAATACCTCTACAAAATAATTATATTTCATGGCCCCGATAATATTAATTTAGATTTTACTGTAGTTTGATACATTTGTGCTGAATCATGAGTCGGCTAGAACGATCAACAATACACTTATTAATTAATTGAAGGCAAATTACTAATGAAAATAAAGTTTTTCCCTACTGCAAATTAGTGAGAAATTTATGTTATAAATAAAAAAAATTCATCAAATCAACTCATTGAAAAAATACATAATAAAAAATAGTTTGTCACTGAAATAATGAGAAACTTTCTAATTTTTCTGTCCGAAAATATTACTATGTTTCTTTTCTTACGGATTTAATCAAATTATATGTAGGATTAGTCATTGAACACTTCTTAGTAAAAACATAGTTTTTAATCGTGAATATACTTTGACAAAAATTATAAGATTTAAAATCAAAATTTATCGATAATATTTAAGGGATTAAGAGCACAAATTTCCAAGGGGTGCCAATGAGATGGTTCGGTCAATTATTTTTAAGAAGTTATATTATCCCAATTTTTCAGGTATTTTATAATATATAATCAAAATTAGTTTTTTTAAAACCATCCTAATAATATCAGTTTCTCTTCGGTATCAGTATCAGTACAGTTTGTTTTTTTTTCTTCATTTTTTTAACTTTTACAGTATCATCTCAAAATACACCATTAGTAAAACATTTCTTTCCAAGTGTGTTCTTGAAGAAACACTTCAAATCTTCACCAAAAAGTCAAGAATATAAAACCATGTTACCGTATTATTTGATCTTAAACTTTTAATAGGAGTGTTTGCATAGGTTTTACCGTATGTTTGATGGAGTATCTATTATAGTATCATTTAATTTTAAACCTAATTAATTAAAGAAAAATTAAAGGAAAAAGACCCAAATAATCCAGTCACCAAAGACCTAAAACCTAGGTTATATTTATATTTGAAAAATGTTATAAAATATATTTATATTTTAAATTTAACATATTATTATTATATAAAATATATTGCATACATAGAAGGTTATTCGGTTTGGTTTGAATTTCAACTTTTCTTTATAAATTAGAAAGACCATCTCTATTATTCTAGACGGTTATAAAGTTAAATAAAAGTCCACAATTTTATTGAAAAAATGATATAATTCAATTCGATACGATCTGATTCGATCGACTTTTCATGAACTCCAATCTTATCTATGTCACAGATTTGATGATCGCAAACGTAGCCTCTAATATTTGCCATGGTAAATACGTGGATTTACTACTCCTTTTTTTGGAAAATAATATATGTTCCAATTTCCAAATAGTGTCCACCTCAACATCATCCAATTAGGATTCATAAAGGTCAAAATAGCCGGTTGAATAATTCTTCCCTGTAATCCTACAAATGACCCACAGAATTTTAGAATTCTCTAATATTTAAATGGAAATATAAGATATAAGATAAATGTATCAACAACTCAACTCATAGTATTTATCGAAAGGTCCACTAGCAAGACAATCCTGAAGTTATATTGATTTGGGGATCGTTTGGTAGCTTGGTTTAGTGTCTTAGTTATATAGGAATAATAATACGAAGATTGTTATATGAAAATAAATGATATAAAATTATTATACAACATTTTATTTTCTTATAAATTAATATATAACTTGTACTCGTATTAGTTATAGGATGTTTGGTTTTCGGAATTGAAATCCGCACCTGGCAGCGCAGTTCATTACCATTTGACTGCTATATCTATTGACGAAAAGGAAAAAAAAATTACATTATGAGCTCTTTTAGATTGATTATTACTCTTTTTGGGTATTTTTTTATTACCATTTATAACCTAATTTATCTTGAAATCACATATTACTTCCCTCAACATTCTCCTTCTGCTTCTCCTCCAACCCCTTATCTCCCTCCTTCTCCAACCTCTTATTTTTCTCTTTTTCCAGCGAACCCTTCATCTTTCTCCTTTTTCAGTCAATCTCGCCGGAGATAACTTCTCCGATAAACAAAACACGAATAATAACCACCTAACTTTCATTTTTTGTTCTAATCTCCGCACCACCACCAAAGAAACCAAACAACTGTTTGGGGGGGGGGAGAAAGCACCACAACTAAAATTTGATATGATGAAAATAATAAAAATAAATTAGACACAAGAATTTTACGTGGAAACCCCTCTAACAAATAGAGGGGAAAAACCACGGGGTAGAAGGATTTTACTATTCAAATATGGGAATACACTGCTCTCAAATACAAGGAGAAAACAACAATTAACACTCCTCTCTTGTAAAAGGAACAACTCACTAAAGAAGACACTCAAGACTACAATATTTATCTTGATTTATAACTATCTTTATATTCTTTATCTCACTTTTTGAATTGTAGATAATGTTAAATGAGGGCAAGAGGCCCTCTATTTATAGTGGAACGAAAAACGCGTAAAGAAACAAATTTATGCGTTTTCGTGTTGAATGCGGTTGATGGTGATCGATTGATCACATAACAGGCTGTTTTGACTGCTTCTGCCCAGAATGGTTTTTTCAATCCTGCAGTTGCCAACATAACTCTTGTCTGTTCTAACAAGGTTATGTTCATCCGCTCTGCTACTCCATTTTGTTGTGGAGTATATGCCACCATGAACTGCCGTTTAATACCTTCTTGTTTACAGAAGTTATCAAATTCATCGTCAGTGTATTCTCCTTCATTATATGTCCTCAAACACTTTATCTTTTTCTCAGATTCAAGTTTCACCCGCGCTTTGAATTCTTTGAAAACTGAAAAAATATTTGCCTTCCTCTTGATTGGATACACCTAACTTCTCCTAGAGTAATTATTGATAAATGACACGAAATATTTTGTTCCTTCTAGGAACTCCATCGGTGCTTGCCAGACATCAGAGTGGACCAGATCTAATATTTTCTTGCTTTTAGCAGAGGAACTGCTAAACTTCAATCTATTTTGCTTACTGGTAACACAATGTTCACAAAAGGGCAGTGAAACCTTTTTGAGTCCTAGAAGAAATTTTTGCTCAACAAGAATCTTCAAACCTCGTTCCAACATATGGCCAAGTTTATGATGCCCCATCATCATTGATTCTTCAAATAAACTTGCTAACGTGGTTGATGCTTCTCTTTCTTGGTGTGTTTCACCTTTAAGCACATATAGATTTGCAGCAAGTTTTTCCTCTTTTATCACTACAAGCGCTCATTTGGATATTTTCATGACTCCACCATGAGTCTTATATGAACATCCATTATCATCTAATTGTCCCAAAGACAATAGATTCTTCCTCAAGTCTTTTACATGTCGTACCTCTTGGATGGTGCGTATTGTTCCATCATATATTTTTATTTTGATGGACCCAATATCAATAACATCCAAAGCATGATCATCTCCCATGAACACAGACCTGTCTGATATAGGATTATATTGATGGAACTATTCTCTCCGAAAAGTCATATGTCATGTTGCTCTTGTGTTCATGATCCAGACATCAGTGAAACGTTTTCTGCCTTCATTATTTGATATTGCTTCACTATATAAAATTTCGTCATCATCTGAGGTACATGCAACATTCCCTTGAGCATTTGATGGCTCAAAGTGTTCATTCTTCTTTTTGAACCGACAATCTTTCTTGAAGTATCCTTTCTTGCCACAGTTGTAGCACTTGATATTCTTCTTACTTCTTGATTGAGATCTACCATGATTGTGACTCCCACTAGGGCCATGTTCTGTTGGTCTTCCTCTTACCATCATCAAAGCTTCAGCTTGCTGCGAACATGCTTGTCTATCTTCCTTATTTTTGAGCCGATTTTCTTCTTCTAAGACAGCGACTGCAATTTCATTAAAAACTAGAATGTCTGTATTGTTCACTAGGTTGATGATGAATTGATCATACGAGTCAGACAGACTTTGAAGTAGAAGCTCCACACGTTCAGTTCCCTCTATTTTGCAACCCATTGTTGTAAGTTGCGAAAACAGAGTATTCAAAATATTGATGTGCTCAGTAACCGACATGGACTCTGCCATTCAAAGAGTATACAATCTTCTTTTTAAGAAGATTTTATTATGCAAAGACTTGGCCTCGTACAACCCTGTAAGAGTATCCCATATTTCCTTCGTCGTTCATTTTTCAACCATACTAGACAACACTTGATCAGCTAGTGTCAAGTGTAGATCAGCAACTGCTTTGCTGTCTATGTCATTCCACTTGCTGTCATCAGTAAAATCTATGGGTCTACCTTCAATTGCAGCTAAGCAATTGTTTTTTCTCAGTATCGCTTTTATTTTCAATTTTCACAATGAGAAATTAGTCCTATTAAATTTTTCAACGTCAAACTTTTTTATACTCAACATTATTATTTGCTTCACACCCTTCTAGATCATTTCTGAATATTTTTGCGAACAATCGTGACAAACTATACCGTCATCGAAATTTACTATTCATGTGAATAGTACTTTTCACTAAATTTTACTATTCACGAAAATTTACTATTCACAGATAGTACCTTCGCATAAAATAGATAGAATAACCGAGAGCTCTGATACCACTGTTGGGGGGGGGGGGGAGGAAGCGCCACAACTAAAGTTTGATATGATGAAAATAATAAAAATAAATTGGACACAAGAATTTTACGTGGAAACCTCTCTAACAGATAGAGGGGAAAAAATATGGGGTAGAAGGATTTTACTATTCAAATATGGAAATACACTGCTCTCAAATACAAGGAAAAAACAACAATTAACACTCCTCTCTTGTAAAAGGAACAACTCACTAAAGAGGACACTCAAGACTACAATATTTATCTAGGTGTATAACTCTCTTTGTATTCTTTATCTCACTTTTTGAATTGTAGATAATGTTAAATGAGGGCAAGAGGCCCTCTATTTATAATGGAACGAAAAACGCATAAAAATTTTTTTTATGCGTTTTTGTGTTGAAAATGCATAAGGTTGGCTGGCAACCAACCTTTACTTTTCCTCTGTTTCCTTTACTTTTCCTTATTTCTGCGGCCCCCTTTTTTGACTTTTCTTTTTCTTGCAACAACAACAAACAAAACAACAATCAAATTGAAAAATCACCAAATTTCAACATGAAATTAGAAGCTCTCGAGAGTTCCATAAAAATTGACAATGTTCGATCTCTATTCTTTTTTCTCTTTTACGTTAACTTTTGTTTTATTTTTTAATTTATAAATATTAGAACCAAAGAAGATTGTAGTTTTTATGTTCGTTGCTCAAGTAAAAGTGAGAAAAAGGGAGTTTGGTGGTTGTGGGTGGATTGCGTGGTAATTTATTTTGGGATTGACTTGAGATATTGATAATTTAATGGTGGTTTGGTGGTGGTGACCGGAGAAGAAGAGGTGTATCTTTGAAAAATTGTATTACAATTGTACTAAAAGTGTATTAACTATAGACGATAGTTATAATACAATTCGAATTCAATATTATACATTAATTGTTATGAATTCGTTTATTGCTATTTCAACATATATAATGCATTTTTAACAATATAAAATTAATTTAGACTTGAGATACTGATAATTTGATGATAGTCCGGCGGTGGTGATTCACCGGAGAAGAACGGTGAAACTCTAAAAAAATTGTATTAAAGTTGTATTACAACGGTATTAAATATAAACGATAGTTGTTATACAATTCGAATTCAATATTATACATTATTATGAATTTCATAGTTATAATTCCAGGACAAATATAATACTTTTCTAACAATGTAAACTAATTTAAATAGCATCAGAGTATTTAAAATTCAAAATATAATACTTATACTACATTTATATTAAATATGTTTTAGATATATATTTCACCATGTGTGTTGAAACATGTCTATAATATGTATCATATATTGAATTCAAATGTATTATAATTGTTATTTATTTTTTTCTCTTATTAAGGATATTAAAATATATTATTGTATTAAAAATATATTAGTTATACATTTATAATGTGCATTGAAAAATACTTATAATATGTTTATTGTATTGAATTCAAAATGTATTATAAATATAATTTTATATTTATTTATTTTATTAATCATGTCAAAACAAAATTCATATTTTCAAAATAAAATAAAGTGTTAATATTCACTAAACATCCTTAAATATTAAAATAAATGAAGTTTTTTAAAAAAGAGACAAAAAAAATGATCGAAGAAAAGAAAAGAACGAAAGAGAGAGAATGATGGAAGAAAAGAGAAGGAGAGAGAAAAATAAAGAGAAGCATTTTTTTTTTATAACAAAAGTAAGGCTAATCTACATAAGAATAAAAAATATGTCATTATTCTAAATGAAATTATATAATATATTATTTATGTAAATTGCCAAAAGAAAAATGTGCATTTTGAATAGTTATCTCAATGCACAGTTTGCATTGGAATTTCATTAAATCTTGTGTACTTTTTTGGCCGACTGAGGTTTTTCTAATAGGTTGAAGTATTCCACTACTAGAAACAAAACAAAAATTCCCTGTCAATTAATGCAAAATTTGTGCTATAAAACACAATTTTTGTCATTTTATTTTTACTGAATCAGCTCATTAATAAAAATGCATTATGAAAAATAAATTCTAATTAAAATATTGAGAATAGCCATTAAAAATATTTTTTTTTCTTATTGATTCAATCAAAATATTTATGAAAATAGCCAATAAACATTTTTCAGTGGGAAAATAGTGATTTTCTAGTAGTGTTAATTTCCTATTTAAGTCATGATAATCATCTCTTTAGTGACACGACGGCCATAAAAGCTAAATTCTAAAAACTTGAAGACACTGCATTGTTTTTTCCAATTATATGTCATTTTATTATATAGTTTTTGGTCTATTTATTGTCATCAGAACTAGTGTCATTTCACCAAGGAGAAAAAGAGTACTAGGTTATAACATAACACTCGACAAGAAAGAATGAAAATTGGAATAGAAATCATCTCCAAAGTGACAATCAAACCATCTTCTCCAACCCCACAATACCTTCACCATTACCAACTTTCATATCTTGATCAAATTACTCCCAATATTTTGATGCCCCTTATTTTTTTCTATCCATCAGACAATAACTTCACCTACAATACACACAGATCAGACCAACTTAAGATATCTTTATCACATGCCTTGACCAAATTCTACCCTCTTAGCGGACGTCTAGACGTGGCCAACTCCCATGTCAACTGCAACGACGAGGGCGTCCCATACGTAGAAGCCATAGCCAAATGCAGTCTCTCAGAGTTCCTTCTTGATCCAATTCCTAATGAACTTAACAAGTTCATCCCTTGTGATTTACATGATGTTAAAGATTTTTGCTTACTAGTTCAAGCAAACTTTTTTCAATGTGGAGGAATGGCTATTGGTATAGCCATTTCTCATAAGATAGCTGATGCATTGTCGACTTTCATGTTTATCAATAGCTGGGGAGCTATTGCAAGAGGAAATATCGACGTTCCTAGTCCAAGATTTGATTCTTCCATACTATTTCCACCAAGAGATATAACAGAGTTCAAATCAAGCGTCATAATTGAGAAAGAAAACATTGTGACTAAAAGGTTTGTATTCTCTGCCTCTAAAGTATCAGCACTTAGAGATAAGTATACTGAAAAGGGCAGTGAAAGTACGAGATCTCCTTCGAGGATTGAAGCCTTATCAGCTTTCTTATGGACACGTTTGATGGCAAGTATTCATGTTGAAAGGGATGAAACTAAGATTTATGGCATAGTCCATACGGTGAACTTACGTACCAGAAGTAATCCTCCATTGCCTGAATCTTTATTCGGTAATGTAATGCAAGTAGTCGTTACAGTACCAGCTATGGATTATAATAGTACTAATGAGGAACAAGATTTTGAGCTCGTGAAAAAAGTGAGGGAAAGTATAAAGAACATAAATAGCGAATTTGTCTCAGGTCTCCAGAAGAATGATCAGAAACACTTGAGTTTTATCAAAGAGAAAGCAAATGAGCAGAGGAAAGGTGGGCTAGTCTTGTTCAACTTCACTAGTTTGTGTAGATTGCCTCTTTATAAAGCTGATTTTGGTTGGGGAAAACCGATATGGGTAGGATCGGCTAGCCTTGTTCTCAAGGATGTCATTGGTTTTCTAGACACAAAATCAGGTAATGGCATAGAAGCCTGGGTAAATCTCAAAGAGGAAGACATGGCTACATTTGAAGCTGACAAGGAATTGCTTTCTTGGTGTAGTGCCTGATCCTAAAATCTTACTCTTTTGATATGTTATAATATTGGAAGTTTGTTTCTTAAATTCTTTTCATCTTTTTGGACTCAACCAATCATCTTCCATATATATTGATGAAAAAACCATCCAACTCCTACGTCTGCCACGAAGTTAAACTCTGAAAGGCTATAAGGATGCCAAAAGACCCTCTATTCTAATTACCAAGCTTTGCAACAAGTAAGGCAAAATAAGCGCGAGGAAGATGAATTAGGTTGTACACACACTTTAGGCTAAGACAGTCCCTTGGTTAAGAACATATTCCTCGAGATAACTTTAAACATATTGATGAAAAGGAACAGGTTTCACTCAAACAAAGTTCACACACAAAATCAATAGCAATTAACAGAGTTTGACAAGTCTAATAAAGGCAAATTACCCAACTAGAAACTCCTTCAAACAGAACAAGATATAGTTTGAGTCAACTATGTGATACATGTAGGATAACAACAACATACCCAATAAAATCCCACAAGTGGGGTCTGGGGAGGGTAGGATGTACGCAGATCTTATCACTACCTCATGGAGATAGAGCCTGTTTCCGAAAGATCCTCGGCTCGAAAGTCACAGTTCCAAGTACGAAAGAAATATATATATATATATATATATATATATATATAACATAAAGAAATAGAAAATAAATAAATAAATAAATAAAATAAATAAATAAATAGTAAAAATAGAAATAAAAATAAAATGCAATGATAAATTTACAAGACAAGAACAATAACTATAGAAAAGTACTGCAATAATCAAAGGCAATAGCAACACAAATATAAAGGCACACCTAGACCTACGACCACCCTAAATCGATACACGATAAGACACCATTCTATCCCTACTAGCCTTCTACTTTAATCCGCGACCTCCACTATTTTCTATCTAAGGTCATGTCCTCGTTGATATGGATTACCGCCATATCTTGTCTAATCACTTTTCTTCAATACTTTTTCGGTCTACCCCTACCCCTCTGCATAGCCCCCAAATCCAACTGCTCTCACCTCCTAACTAGGGCGTCAACACCCCTCCTCTGCACATGCCCAGATCATCTCAGTCTCGCTTCTCTCATCTTGTCGACCACGGATGCCACTCCCACCTTCTCCTGAATAACCTCATTCCTGATCTTATCACTCCTAGTGTGTCCACACATCCATCTCAGCATCCTCATCTCCGCAACATGCATCTTCTGAATATGAGAGTTCTTTATTGACCAGCACTCCACTCCATATAACAACGCTAGTCTAACCACCATTTTGTAGAACTTACCTTTAAATTTAGGCGTACCTTCTTATCACACATAACTCTAGAGGCTAGCCTCCATTTCAACCATACTGCCCAATGCGGTGCGTGACATCATCATCGATGTCCCCACTACTTTGGATGATGGATCCAAGATATTTAAAGCTTTCTGTCTTGGGGATAGGTTGGGTGGCAAGCCTCACTTCTCTGCCCTCTTCATCCATCGCAACACTAAATTTGCACTCCAAGTATTCTGTTTTGGTTTTGCTCAATCTGAACCCTTTGGACTCCAGAGTTTGTCTCCAAACCTCCAACCTATCATTAAATCCGCCCCGAGTCTCATCAATCAAAATTATATCGTCCGCAAATAGCATACAACATGGAACCTCCTCCTGAATAGACCGTGTCAACTCATCTATCACCAAGGCAAAAAGAAAAGGGATCAGCATTGATCCCTGATATAGTCCCACCTCAACAGGAAAATGTTCTGAGTCACCTCCTACCGTCCTAACCCAAGTCTTGGTTCCAGCATACATGTCCTTTATCGTCCTAATATACACCATCGGGACACCTTTAGACTCCAGACACCTCCAAAGAACATCCCTCAGAACTTTGTCATAAGCCTTTTCAAGGTCAATTAACACCATATGGAGATCCCTTTTTCTTTATCTAAATTTCTCCACCAATCTCCGCATAAGATGGATTGCTTCAGTAGTCGACCTCCCCAGCATGAATCCGAACCGGTTCTCTGAGATTGATATATTTAGGATAAGAAGCTCAATAATTAACTCAAAAGAAACAAAATATCGAATATTTGAAAAGGTGAATGAGAGGAAGAATAAGAAAAAAAAAGTGCAAACGCTAAACTTAGTGATAGAGGGTGGTTTAAACACCTTGTGAACTTGTATTCATCACCTAAAAGCTCTTACTATAGAATTTGAAACTTTCTCCCTTAGCCTTCTACAAACCAAATCACTTTGACAGCCTTCTTCACCTCTCAAAAAATTATTCACCTTCTTTTGCAACCTTTAGGTATTTCCCCAACAATACAATATTCCCACTCTATTAATGGAGGTTAGCTAATCACTCAAGACCTTTGTGGCCCGGCCCTTCTCCGGACTCCACACATAGCGGAAGCTTTAGTGCACTAGGCTATCTCTTTTTAGTTAATCACAAGAGTAAGATATAAATACGTCCATCTCCCAAGAGATGGATATAGTTAACAAGTCATATAAATATACTCTTAACAGCAGAAGTTAAATGGCTCAACCTATTGATAAAATATTTGAGGAAATATAGCAGTTAGCATAAGGAGATATGTTTGAAGAGATGTTAGCAGCCGCTTGATAAAATAAAAAGGGGATATCTCAATCAATTGGACTTTGCAGATACTAGCTGGATTTTACCTTATTTTAATTTTTTGTTATTATGATTTGTTCTTTTGTAGTTAGTACTTAGTAGTATATTATTGTTTTGATTGAAAGCATCATGTAGCTTTTGGTTCATTTCTCCTATAGCCAGCTAATGCTTACAAATGGACTACCCTGACAAAGTTTAGTTCCTAAGTACATGAAGAAGTTACGAGAGCCGCCACATTCAGAACTTCTTTGTTCACAACCATTTGCTGAGAACCTTCAGTTCCACAAAAAGGCAAATGAGGAACAAACAAACAAATAAGTAAAACTTTGATGCCATAAGTTACAGGCTTCCTACATGACTGGTTACAACCTGCAAAGTTAATTCTAGCAATTACCAATTTTACTTTGTGATTTTTATTTTCCTTTTTGATATTCCGGTTAGACCAAACATAAGTGACTAATATACTATTCCCATCAGCTTCTGTAACTTGTCTGTTGGGAATATATGCAAAGAGTCTCTTGAGCATAATGCCAAACTTACATCATTTTATAATCTATACCTCATCTTAAGAATTATAAGCATTTGTTGAAGAGTGGTATTTGCCAAATGTTTACCAAAACAATGAATGTAAAGATGTTCAACGAAGTATAATTTTGATAAAAAAATACTTGCTCCCCTACCATCTCCAAATTGCCAAAGTTAACACATATAAACAAAGTATAATTACAACTACAGCTATCAGGGTGAAACTGACCAGGGAAAAAAAGGCAATGACACACAAAATCCCTTTTCGCCTTGATAAATTCATTGCTTCCAAAATGTAAATTTAACCAGAATTATGAAAATTAAGAACAAGGAAGAACAAGCATATCTTAATATTAAGTTCGAGAATGCCCGGAGGATGGCACAAGCACAGCTTCATTACTTGTAGTATTTTTGGCAGCAAGTTCCTCTAATCGTTTCCAAGTAGCTTCACGTTTTGATTTAACCTCATCTTCCTTCAATTCATCTTCTTGAAACTTGTGCAAGCACTCCTTGAATAGCTCAGGATCAAGATCATAGAATATCTTCTGAATATTCAGTGACAAACCGTGAACAGCCTGATTCCAGTGGTTTGTGGCATTTCTCTCCAGTGCAGGAAAGATGATAGGCAATATCACCTTTCGGTGTTGCTTTATCAAATTCTCAATATGATCGTTGTTCCACAAGAATAGAGCCCTCTCCGCCACCTATAGTGAACACAAACACGAAGTCTTCTCAATTAACAAATTTGAAAATTAACCAGAGCAAACAACACAAAAGAATATTTAGAATGTCTGTATCCAAGTTAACTCTTCCAGCAACATGGTAAACACATGATGTCCTGATCTTCTTCTCATTCAAAACATTCTATGAGTTCACAAGAACAATATCCATCAATCAACAATTTGTGAAAACTCATTATGCAAAAAGATCAAATAACTGAATTTTCTGAAGATACCTGAAATTTTCATACAGACAATGTAAGGGGGCCTCTATTCTACTGCAATCTATAGTTTTCCAACATAGAAATTAGGTATACGATGTTTAGAATCAATAATTTAAGAAAATTAAATAAAAAGAATTAAAGGGGATGAGAAGAAGAATAAGACACAACAGAAGAGGCGGAGCCACTTGCACTTTTAGTCCCTCAACTTACACAAAACTTCAATACTGACCTCCTAAATCCCACTAAGCATATTTAACCTTCAACTAACAGATACAAGCCTTCAGGTCTGTTAATAGAGGGACCAAAAGGTGAGGTAGCTCCAAGCAACATGTCATGCAACATGCATCAACATGCAGCCACACTGCCAGATTTCAATTCCACTTTACTGAAAAGTTGATCATTCTTGTTGTAACACAACTTTAAGATTACTCAAGAAGATGCAAATAGTACAAGAGTGAATAAGTACAAAAGTGAATTTGTTAGCTCTATACATATGGCCTATACTAAAGATAGGGAGCTCCAGGAGGTCCAACAAGGTGTCACTGAATTTCTAAGGCCAAAAAATTACTCTTAACTATATAAACATAAATTACAGTTGGCCTTGAGAGAGTAAGTTGGAGTTCATATTCCATCAAAACACCTAAGGTTCCTTTCTATCTAGACACACCCAAAAAATACAGGCAAGAAACTTTTTCCAGATTTTCCTCATGGACTTACCAACTATCCAGGAACTCTAGCATATATAGGCATCCTTAATATTCACACGTCCACAGGCATGGTCCAACTAAGTCCAAAAACTGAAATGACCATGTGCCGAATATCTGCAATAATTGTTGGTTTCTATGCTTTGTTGATACATATAGCATCTGTTGACAATATGTATGTTCCTTCAGCTGAGATTGTCTTGAGTCAAACATGCTTCATAAAATATTGTCCAGTTGAAACAAATGATTATTGAGGGTAATTGTCGTTTTCCAAATTAGTTTCCATAGCCAATTATGCGCCATCTCATTTTAGGCACAAAAGGATGAACATCCTGCTTCTACAGAGCGTAACCTATCAGCTTTATTGCCCCATCTTAGTCTGTCTGAAATATGTTGCAGTTCCCAAGTCTTTCAAGTAAGTTGAGTAGTTCATCAAGCTCCCAAACCTGCACATTCCTTTTGAGTAGTGAGTTCCAAGTATTGTCTTCTCTGCTTATAAGATTCTGGACTTTTGAGTTGTTGAAGATCTGGAAAAGATTAGGATGTTCAATCTGCAGAACTGAATTTCCCAGCCACCTATCCTTTCAAACTTGATGTTTATCCCATTGTCTACTTGGATCTGCAGTTTTGATAAAATTCATTCAACAGTTCTTTTTTTTTGAGAAAGGCAACGGTGAAAATGCATTCCACAACTTAATTTCATTTTTCCAGAGGCCAACAACATGTGGATTGGTGCACCAATGGCTCTAAACACCATGTTTTGCAAACACCTCCTTCTTCCAAAGAACATGCTTTTCCTGAACATATCTCGACATGCATTTCATGAGCATACATTTACTATGGCGAGGTTTCTGATTCCCTAACCACCTAAGGATTTAGGTTGTGACTTTTCTCCATTGACCAAATAAAACTTGTGTATTTTGCTGCTACCTTTCCAAGTAAAATTCCTTCTTAACTTTTTCTTTTTGATATAGTTATTTCTTATGAAGAAAAATTCCTTCTAATCTTGTCCAACTGCTTTTACAACTTAACTAGGATGGAAAACAATGACTGTGTGTGGGAATGTTATCCAAAACATTATTGGTGAGTCACTTGAGTGCAAGGTTGTCACTCATTGTAAAGTATGACATCTTCCATGTAGTAGCCAATCTTCTTTCAAATTTTTCCACTATACCATTCCAAATTTCAGTTGATCTAAATCTTAGCACCAAGTGGCCACCCTATGGAGGTTGTTGGAAAAGTACTAATGTTGCAGCACCAGATAGATGGTGCTTTTCAACATATTGATACATGGTCCTAATAGAGCCTAAAGAATCAGCAATGTAAGATTCAGGTATAGCACCAGCGATTCTTTAGCACCACAAAAAATGAGGGTATTATATATATATAATTGCATTCCCATGATTGGTGCCTACTTCAAAACCTTTTTTCCATGATAAATTCTTGGTTTTATCAAGAATTTTACTTAACCCTTCCATAATCAGAATAAAGAGATCGTGGGAGAGTGGGTTCCTTGTTATTTCATAGTAGTGATGTAGAATTTTATCTATTTGGCTCATCTATCACCAAATCCCATTTCCCTTAACATTGTGATGAGATATTGCCAGGTGAGCATATCAAAGGTCTTTTCGATGTCCAGCTTATAGAGGATGATTGAATCCCCATTTTTAGCTTCCAATCAAGTACTTCATTGGCAAACAATGTTGTATCAGTGGTCTTTCTGCCTTCAATGAAAGCATTTTGGTCTCCAAATATAAGTATTCCAATCACCTTTTTCAATCAAACAGCTGACAACTTTGCAGCAATTTTATAAACACTATCAATTAGGCTGGTTGGTCTATAACCCTTGAGCTCAATTGCTCCTTGCTTTTAGGAATTAAAGAAATAATGAGGCATTGCAGGACCTAACCATATCGCATTTTGGTGGAGTGCCTCAATTACATCTGTCTTAATGATTTCCCGGGCTTTATGGAAGAAAGCCATTATATAGCCAATGGACCTGGTGCCTTGTCAGGTGCACAGGATCTAATAGTTGTAAATCCTCAAAATCCTTCTTCAGTTCTGTCCTTTGCTCGTATGTGATGCTAGCTTAACCAAAAGTTCATTTTTTATCACCAAGAATCATTTTCAGAATATAGCCTTTGGTAGAAGTCCAGGATTACCTTCTTAAATCTGTCCCCTCTCTTCAAAGATTTCATTGTGTTGATTTTATCAATGTAGTTAGTTTCTTCTGTGAGAATTTCCATTTTCAGGAAATACTTGGTATTTTTGTCCCCTTCTTTAAGAACAGATACCTAGTTACCTCCATGAGACCTCCTCTGCCCACCATGAGACCACTTAAAGCCTTGGCAAGCTACTGAAGTTCCAGTTTCAAATCTAGCAATTTGGATGTCTTACATTATGATAGAGTTATATTTTCCATGACCTATTCTAGTGTCATTACTCTTCCAGTGCCCTGTTTCTTTCTCTACTTTGCCACAAAACTTCTTTATTCCAAGTGGTAGGATCTTTGAGGAACTTCAACTTTTGTATTGCCACATATTTTCATAATTGGTTTTCTTTACTGGCTTGCATGTTGATTTTCTCTGGTGCAGCTCTAGTTGTCTTCTTTCCTCCATTCTCAAAATGATGTCCAAAGTTCACGTTCAAACCCAGAAACATTAACTTCAAAAGTTTTGCATGCTTAGCTATGGCAAGTTTAGTCCACTTCGATGTTTCATTACAGTTGGCTTGTGGATTATCTGAGAGCATGTACATTCCTCATATAATGGAAGAGAGAGAGTGTCACTGTAAGAGTGAGAGGAGAGCTCTGATTCAAAGCTACTAGTCAGCGACATCTCCAGTGCCGTCTAAAATTTTCGAATCAAAGAATTTAAATCCATCATTGATTCGGCTTTGTCATGCTTCCGAGTGGTGAGGTAAGTTCTTTTCTTTGATCAAATAAGGTGAAGAGGTAAGTTTATCGTGGATTTGTAATCCATCTGAGCAAGGGTCATGTCTGCGCTCCAATGTTAAAACATTAAACCTACAAGGATCAAAACCAGGCCCAACTGCTCGCCAAAACATGCTATTCGCTTTTTTTGGCCTTTTGAATAACAATGTTGATTCAATCTTTGACCATAATTTTACAATCCAATCTGGCTCATTGTTTGGACTTGAAATAGACACAGCCCACATGGCCTGCCCACTACTGGCATATACAGGCTTTTCGAATCTTGAGGAGTCAGACCAGTCAATCAGTCCCTTCGCCTTCTCGCCCAATTCGTCTTTTCCAATTGGCCTGAGTTCATGTGAGAATCAGGCAAAATTGGAATCTAAAATTTCCAATCACCCACTTAGAGTTGTAACTTTCACGGAGGCTCACCATTGAAGCTCTTGACATAAATACAAGCCTAAAAGAGATGTGTTTTGTTCTTGGTATCTTCTTCGATTCCAAGCTAGCCACCACAGAGCTCTCTGATGACGTGGAATGTATCAAACGACCATGCATGTAAAGGAATACCGAAAGCTTTGACACAGCATTGGCCAAGCTTCCCATTTGTTAGCATTGACCCAAATGTCAAGAGTTCACCAATCCAGTGATAAAATGCCTATCATTCCAAAACCAATCACCTGTGTTAACTTGTATTGCTTCAATCCAGTGATAAATGCCTACCATTTCAAAACTAATCACTTGCCCTAACTTGTATTGCCTTTTGCCTTGATAGAAGGTCAAGCGGGAATCAGGTGTGATTTAGTGGGGTTACTTTAATCCTAGCACATAGTTTCCATCTATTGATAAAGCATTTTTCATCACCTCCCGGTCTGGGAAATGGTTGAATGGTCATTGAAACAACCTGTTACACGTTTTAACAAGAATATCTGGTTGGCATTTTCACTGCTGCTCTGAATTCCATTAGGAGCTGCTTTCACTGTTTGAGCTACCATTTCTGGCAATTGAAAAATCTTAATCGTTTTTGCATAATTCTGTCTGATGCGAAGCGAGAGTGAATCTGGCATTGTGTAGTCTTCCAAGGAAGCTTAGGATTTTGTCAACAATGTCTCCTTATATTCTGTTGTATTTTGATTCTAAAATAATCACCGCAGATTCCCTGTTCAACAACCAAGCTTCAATTCTCACAAAATGACTCTAGCAGTTGGTAGTTTTGAAGTACTATTTATGTGTATGCTTGTATCTTCCTTCTCCATACCCTACAACGATCCCCTGCCCCTGGTGATGCCCATGTAAAAGCATCGCAAACCTATTGGAGATTTTCTTCATCTATTCTAGTTCTGCTAGTAGATCAGATCTCATGGCACACTCGATAAGTGCAGACCATCTATCGAAGTTGATCACAAATATAATAATATTACTTAACTCAAAAGATTTTTCCCCGGAAATAAAGCTCCTCTCTTCCGTCGCTAAAATGGGAGTGAGAACTGAGAAATCACCGGAAAAGAAGTTTACCAGGGAAAGGAAAGACAGAGAGAGTGAGTTTAGGAGGAGGCCCATTTCCCAAGAAAGAGCTTTCTTCTCTTATAGTTCCCTATCTATCAGAATGTTTTCATAGGTTACAACATGGTTTTCTCAAAGTCTACATAAGGTATGCTTTATTTCTATCAAGAATCACATAAGGTACGTTGTCATGAATTCGAAGCTTCACGTGAAAATACACCAACATTCGCAATATGTCCATTGAATTATCATAACCAGTGTTCTCTGGGATAAAAGCGTCCTCTGCTGACGCTAACTCAAATGCTCCCCAAGTTAGCCCAAGCAATGGAATTTAGCCAACCCAAGTAATATTGTACATTAATCTCACCAGTTACTGCTCTGCACACCAACTGCATATTCCACTCATTGAAATGTACATGTGGGCTATTTATTTGACAAACAGGTCTAGTATGAAGTGTATTGACAGGACAAGCAGGTTTAACAGGGGAAATAATGTTGGGAAAACTATGCTCATGCCCCATATCAGCAAATTAATTACACACTCCTACCCCTTTACTTTGATGCCCTTCAATGATTACCCAAAATGACTATTTTTTCTTTCCTCCACCTGAACGCTCTATTGTATTTTGTCTTTTTTGTTTTATTTTGGGAAAGGTTGAGTCTTAGGTTATTCTCTTCCTTTTTGCCTTTTTATTTTTCTTTTAAAAAATACAACAAAATTCAAAAATAAATGTAGTAGCTAACTTTTTTCAGACTAATAAAAATGTAGGAAAGTTAAATAATTAGACTACAACAAGTAATTGAAAAAAATACTAAAATCACTAGCTCATTTATTAAAATCAAAATTAATAAAAAATGTATTTTATATACTCCTTTTCTTCTTTTTATTAAATCCTTTTTTCTCATTTATTTCTTTATTCGTTTATTTTTCTCTATTTTCTCTTGCTTTTATTTTTCACCCTTTTTTCTCCTTTATTGGTTCCTTTTGTTATTGCATTTATTTTATTTTTCAATTTCTGTATTTCTTTTTCCTATCCTTTACTTTTTTCGATTATTTTTTTATTCTTTATTATTTTTCTTCCTTTTTCATTCCATTTTTTTCTCAAATCATAATATTCTCTATTTTTTCACTACAATTTAATTTCATATATACTGTCATGGTATTATTGACTGTTGCTTCAATCCTTTAGTGAGACTTTCATGATACCATCAGAATATACTGTCATGGTATCATTGGGGTTTGCTTCGGTCCGTAATGATACCACCACGGTATATCTATATATTGTCATGGTATTATTGATATTTAATTCAATCCTTCAGTGACACCTCCATGATACCATCACAGTATCGATATACAGTCATGGTATCATTGACCGTTGCTTCAATCCTTCAGTGAGACCTTCATGATACCATCACAATATATCGATATAATGTCATGATATCAATGATGCCTGCTTCGATCCTTCAGTCTATTAGTGAGACCTCCATGATACCATCAATAAATGAGAAAAGAAAAAAAGTAATTAATGATAGGACAAAAGCAATAAATGAAAAGACCAAAAGTAATAAATGCTTTTGGCCTATCATTAATTACTTTTGTCCTTTTCTCATTTATTATTATTGTCCTATCATTAATTACTTTTGTTCTTTTCCCATTTGTTATTTCTCTTTGTTCTTTTCTCATTTATTATTTTTATCCTTTATTAGAGATACCATTTGGTAACATTGTTATCATTTGTTTATTTCTTTCTTCTTCTTTTTTTCTTTTCTTCTTTTTTTTGTTAGTTTATCTTCTTTTGAATTTATTCTCTCTTTCTATATTTTTGCCTTTTTAAGAAAATTAAATACAAAAAAATAAACAAGTCACAATAATAAATAGATATATTATGATGATATTATGAAGGTCTCATCAAAGAACTTAAGTAAACTTCAATGATACTATGACAATATATAGATATGTTGTCATAGTATCATGAAGGTCTCATCGAAGGACTGAAGGACTGAAGTAAGCCTCAATGAACCATGATAGTATGTTACTCATTTACTGATGGTATCATAGAGGTCTTACTAGAGGACTGAAGGATCGAAGCAGACATCAACGATACCATGACAATATATAGATATATTGTGATGGTATCATGAAGGATTGAAGCAAGGATCAATGATACTATGACGGTATATAGATACTGTGATAGTATCATTATGGACTAAAGCAAATTTCAATGTTACCATGTCAGTATATATATATGTACTGACATGGAGGTGTCGCTGAAGAATTGAAATAGATATAAATGATATCTTGACAGTATACTGTGATGGTATCACGAAGGTCTCACTGAAGGATTGAATCTTATCTCTATCAATGATGGTTTTTCTTTACTCCTTCCTTCCAGTTTCCCTACCAGACGCTTCTTCAATAGCCCAGTATCCTGGATATCTTTCGGAATCTCAACTTCAATTTATCCCTCCTTGTTTTTGATGTCTGCATCTCGTAGATTTTTGGACTGCCATTTACTATTACGTACGACTCGCATATGGGTAGTTTGCATCAGTAACTCTAGGTGGGAATACAGTTTCCATCTTTTTAGGGATGAAATTCTCAATCTTAAATGCAATGTCTAGCCATCCACCATTAATGGCTAGCTCTGGGATGTGACTAGGACAGATCTCCCCCCATTATTAATAGTTATGATGCTTATAAATCTCCCGTGTTCATTGTACTTTCTTGTGCAAAAATGGTCAGCCCCTTTCTCTACATTTTTCCACCTTCTTATCATCTTCTTATGGTCGCAGGAAGCTTCTCTTAGAATGGTACAGATCCACTCCATAATTTTGCAGCTCATGGAGGATCTCCTCATCATCTTACGGCTTCTTTCTACCCATTCATACCACTCTGCATTCTCAGAATTCCATCTTGTAATACCAAACGACTTGAATCCTACATTGAAATAGATCATGTTTTCTCCCATTGTTGGATGAAGTTACTAGACTGAAGAAGAGGTAAAGAACTAGTTATCATGTAAGGTGATAACTCAGGTTAGATGTTACATTTATTTTTGTTCCTAGTCCATTTTTCCCACTTGAGTCAACTGGTCCTTGCATAAAACTGATAATTTTTATTAGTCTAAAAAAAAGTTAGCTACAATATTTATTTTTGAATTTTATTGTATTTTAAAAAAAAAGAAAAATAAAAAGGCAAAAGGAAGAGAACAACCTTTCACATGAAAAGAAAGGCTGGACCTTTCCCTAAATAAAACAAAAAAGAAAAAATACAAAAGAGCGCTGACGTCGGGCTGAGCAAAGAAAAAATAGTCATTTTGGGTAATTATTGAAGGGGAATCAAAGTAAAGGAGTAGGAGTGTGTAATTAATTGGCCAATATGGGTCATGAGCTTAGTTTTCCCATTTCTTTATCATGGTATCAGAGCCAAGCCCACCCCAATTCTTTGTTCACCGATGTTGGGCCCTAAATTATACTGTCCGCGCTCCAATTAAAAAGTTCTAACATAAGGGGGAGTGTTAAAGAGTCCCACATCGGGACTCTAACACATGGATCTTGCTAGTCCAATATGGCTATACTATCAAAATAACAAAAAGAAACTAAATTTAAGTTTGATAACTCACTATGTTAGCAGTATTATTAGTGCAACAAAGAAGTAGATATCATGAAAACTCAGATATGACCCATATTGTAGCCACGTAATCTGAATTATCCCTTCTTCTTTTATTATATAGAAGAACTATTTCTTCTTTGCAACAAGTAAAATTTGTCTTACTAATCGATTATTACCTAATTTTGCTGAAATATACAGAAATCCTTTTAACAGAGTAATTTGTCTCCTCCATTCAGTTTCCGTTGCTACCACTCCAATCATCAGACTTCCAAATAAGAGGTTCAGTTCATATCTTACACCTCCTTCCAGTCAATTCTGCTGCACTAATATTCTAGCTTAACCTTCTAACTGCTTAAATTGAAGGCCTTAAATAAAATAAAATATGATTTTAAAACTGCTTTGTCTCGCTAGCCTACATACACCAGGCATCTGTACAGTGTAGGGAGTTAGTACTCCAGAGAAAAAAGCAGCACTATAACGTGTACAGCATATTTTTCCCTACTTTTTCCAGCACCACTCTCACATAAATTAGGTAGGAAGCACAAAAGTCACCCATGTGTTTGACATCAATGTACCAAGATCAAAGATTCTAGCAGACATCGCATGATTAGACGAATGAGGTTTTCATGAACAGATGATAGAAATTCCTTTAATTCTTGTCCAAGCAATATTACTGTGTTTGGTATTACAGAATCAATACTGCATAGGAATTGACATACAAAAGGTACTGAAACGTTTTAATTAAGGCATCCTCTTGTTGTTAGTTGTTACAAGAGATTCGGGTAGTTAGTAAATCAGAGAAATAAAAATTCTCTTTGAACAAGTCTGCAATTCCCTCTGAAGACTAAACATTACCTTTTGGCACTGCAGAATTATTTGTCTTGGGTAGATTTGAGCTATCTATTATTTTACTCTGTCCTCACATCACATGACAGAATAGGCAATACAACCATATGAACAAAGTATGGTGAAATGCAAAGATGAGGAGTAAAATGCATTGCATAATAGGAGTACAGCAAAAGATTACATACTCTAAGCCATATCAGACAACCAGAACAACTAATCAGGAATTTTTCCACGGAGAATAATGTAGAACTTTAAGGAAAGTAGTGTACATCATTTTTCTTATTAGAAACAAGCGGGAGAGTGGGGAAAGTAGCATGTATCCTGCATTTTAACTTGAGTTTTCTGAATCAAACGTAGCTTGGTTAAAGGTAGAGTATTTTACAGATCATTTATCATCAAGGAGAAAGCCAAACATGCATGGAAGAGAAGCCCCCCATCCCCACCCCCGGGCGCACGTCAGATACTCCAAAAAAAAGGAATTTCTGAGAATCTGACACGGCACCGGGCACACATACAGAGGGACTCTAAAACATCAACTCTTTCAGTCTCACTTTATTTGTCATAGTTTGACTTGACACAAAATTTAAAAGAGGAAGTGTTTTGAAACTTGTTATTTAAATGTACCATAACATTTGTGTGGCTAAGCACATGGAGTTTTTTTAGGCCAAATCCATTGGTGGCCCCTTAAAGTTGACACCAAGTTTCACTTACACACTTTAACTGGACGATATTCATTTTAGACACCTCATATAGGGTCCTGCTGTGTCATTTTGACACTTTTTTGAAAATAAGCAAAAAACTGAATGAGAGTGTAATACACTCGTTGATGACGTGAAAAACAACCAATTAAATGATTACATGTGTTATTTTAAGTTTAAAATTATTTTAAAATTCACTTAGTAAATAAAATAAAAACATTATTCTAAAAAAATCAATTGCACCCCCACCCCCCCACCCCCCCACCCCGCCCCGCCCCGCCCCAATGGTAGTTGTCTTCTCTACTACACCCAACAATTTTCTTTATTTTTTTCTTAATCTGCTTTTTAAAGTTGTTTCAGAGCTTTTTTTTTCTTTCTATTTTGATGTTGTTTTGAGAGAAAAAGAGAGGGGGAGGAGGGAGGGAGAGAAAGAAAGAAAAAATATAAAATATGAGTATTGGTATGCATTTTTTCCGGCGAAAAAGGTGGAGAGCAGTGATGGTACCTTACCCTCCTTTTCCATCGGAAATCATCTTTTTTTATTACACTCAAAAATCTCTTTTGTGTTTTTTAAAAATTTCTTCTTTTCTTTTACTTTTCATAGCTATTCCTTTTCTTTCTTTTAGTGTTGTTTTGTGGGAAGAAAAGAGTGAGAGGAAGAAATAAAGAGAGAAGAAATATGAAATATGGGTGTCGGTATCCATTTTTCCGGCAAAAAAAGTGGTGGGAGGTGATTTAGAAAAGAAATACAATGATGAAGAAAAAAATGGGTTGAAAACGGATTTGAATAAAAAATCCGACCTCCATTAAGGAAGTTTAAACTTGAAAAAATGGTGGAAGGTGGTGCCTTGAGAAATGGAGAAGAAGAAGAGAAAATAAAATAAAAAATAGCTAAATAAAGCCTTTCACGCGTTATTGTTGAGTGTATCACACTCACTTTGCCATGTCAGCAAAAAGTGTCAAAATGACATAGCGGGCCCCTACATGAGGCGTCTAAAGTGAACATCGCCCGATTGAGGTGTCTAAGTGAAACTTGGTGCCAACTTTAAGGGGCCACCAATGGGTTTGGCCAGTGAGACTCAAATATAAAAGAAAAATTAATTTATAACTAATCTGCATGTTGTGGTACATTCAAGTGACATAAAAATATAAAAGAAAAGCTAATCTATAACTACATGTATGGGGGAAATCATGTTGAAATGTGTAACTTTTTTATCTAAAAACTTAAGTTGTTAGAAGGAACACACTTTTATTTGCTTAATTATGTCCTCAGTAGTGCCTAACAAAGTCGACCGGAGAGAGAACTCAACTGTCATATGCACCAAATTAGACATAATCTTTTACTTTTATCATGCTATTATAATGTATGACCAAACCAGCCAAAAATAGTTGCTTCAATGACCTCATTTCAGAGGAATGAACAAGATGACTGCTCCTACTACAAGACTCCAAAAGTGCAAGCACCTCAAATAAATGTCAAACCATGGCTTCAGATCTTCATGCTACTCCTCATCACTAACAATAGTCAGTACAACCTAAAGGGACTTAACTTTTTCAATCTAATAAGCATGTCTTACAGCCAAAATCCAAAGATCCAACATCAGCAACATGCTAGAGCTCAACTTTAACCTCAATCCATAAATGGTTGCACATTGAACTGATTGAAATGAAGAGATACATCATTCATATCTGTCCATGCAGCTGCACTACAAGAGTAGCACTGGTAAAGCATAAGTCTCTGGGATTTGTTACAGTTTTACAAGTTTGAAAAAACCATTAAATGATTCATCTAAGATCCCCGTTAAAGCTAAATGTGGTTGCAATGTTTCAAAATCTTTAATTGTCATCATTTATGGGAAATGTTCAAGTTCCTTTTTCAATAAGCCCTTTATGAGAAATAGTAAAAGCCACCATCATCAGCAGTGCCAATTCTAACAAGGGATTCAAAAATCTGAAGAACACCAAATCTAGTAGTTTTAAGCAACTTTCGCCACTACACTAAATGTAATTTCCAAGAGCGTAAAAGCAAATTATTTTTGTATATATAATTTGCTTTTACTCTACTACACATTGCAACTTTCGGACAAAGGGGATTCAATTCCTTACATGTGGCCATCACTGATCAGCCGTTGAAAAAATGGTTTTAAAACATATTAAGGTACAACACATCTCAGCACAAGATAGCAACAAGGAGAATCTGCAATTAACAGGGATGGAAATCAAAAGGGGCACAACAACAACATACCCAGTGATCTGCGGGGGGGATTAGAGTGTACAACATAGACCTTGCCCCTACCTCGTGGAGGTAGAGAGGCTGTTTTCAAAAGAAAATCGAAAGGGGCACAAGCTCAAGAAATTACAGAAGACCTTTTCTTCTTGCCGAGTTTCTCTTTTATGCTGATTTTTTCTCTATTTTAAGAACCTGAACTATATTTCATATTTGCTTGTTCTATTAAAGAACCGAATTACAGCCAATAGATCGATTTAGGCTTAAGTTAGTATCTTTTTAATGGAAGTAATGTATTATATGAATACACATCCAGAAGATGCTGAATAAAGTACATCCTGACCAAAAGTCTCTTAAGTTCCTGTGCATATGGCTTTTACGCTAAAGTTAGTTACGTCATTATTATTACAACAAAGAAAAATCTGCTAGAAACTTGTCAACATTTTTTTATGTTTTTAGTTATTCAACAACTATAGTGTTTGCTTGCTATCTTACTGAATAAACATCCGCTGATTGCATCTGTAGTTAGCAGTAAGGAATAACAGATAACTAATTTAGACAATTCTATTCACCTTCTTATGATGGAAAAAAGTACATTACACAATTTGGGTTCCCATGCTAAGGTACCATGAACGGGCAGAGAATAAACTAAAATAAATTCAGCACCACCCCATCTCAAACACAAAGGGTAGCAGCTCCATCATAGGCTCTGACAAATACAAACACTATTTCTTACTTTTCAGAATATTTAAGAAACCTGTCTTCATTTACCATAACCAACAACTCCCCTACTGCTGTACTGCATAAATCATGACTTTCTCTAGACACCATAAGACATGTTGCACATTCACCAATTGGAAATACAAACAAAACTATGACTATCATAACCCTCAAACAGCCACAGAATATAAATGCCTCATTCAAAAGAAGCGGAGGAGGCAAAATGGTATGAGGAACCTCCAGATCATCCTAAACCAAAAGAAGAAAACTAACTTGCTAACTGCAAGAAATTCAGTCCCTTGAAAAGGAACTTGTCGACTTGAAGAAGGAAACAAGTTTTGGCAGGAAAGAGAAGAAGAAAACAAAATAAAAGAATTGCATGTTAGTCAATTTTTCTAGCTTCAATTATTTTCTATTTTTTCATTTTCCACCAGACAACACATGGCCATAGCAAGTTATGAAACATAAACGTAATGTACACAAAGCATACATAAAAACCAAAGATAAGAGATTTGTTGTTCTCTAATGCATATCATACATGCAAGTACTTCGATACGTACTAAATGGAAGAAGTATATCTAAACATAGCCTTACACATACCTGAAAATGCAAGCTTGTCAAACATTGAGCAATTCGACGAAACAACGGCACCATACACCTTTGGAAATCTGGTGGTTGAGTAGCTTCCAAGATTTCCTCCAACTCACCAAGGAACATGACCTCTTTTGAGCTATTTGTTACTGGCCAATACTTTAACAATCCCCTAATAACTGTATCAGCAAGCTTGCAATCTTTCTCCACAAACTGTGTCATACAATAAGTTAACTGTTGATGGTACATGGCTAAGCATTTGGGTTTATGCAAGGGAATCAATGTCCGGACAAGAAAAAGCTTGTGTTCTTCTTTTAGTGGCAAAGCAAACCCATTGATTATG
Organism: Solanum dulcamara; assembly: GCF_947179165.1. NCBI lineage: Eukaryota > Viridiplantae > Streptophyta > Magnoliopsida > Solanales > Solanaceae > Solanum > Solanum dulcamara. The sequence goes on from NC_077238.1 coordinate 21,776,535, forward strand.
CTGCCAAGAATTTCCAGAAGCTCCGCAATCCCATTATGTTTTTCAGTCTCAAAAACAAAACGATAAAATATGTTATTAATAGCCTTCCTGATGTAAGGTCGGTGTACCATAAACTTCCCATAGACACGGTGCAGTATTATTTTCAAGTACTCCCTCTCCCTAGGGTCCTCAGAGTCAAAAATATCAAGCAATCTGAGAACAAAGGAATGATCTATGTATTTTTTGGCAACTTTTGCATCAGTTTCGGGTGATGCAACAAACCTCAGAAGGAACTCATACACAATCTGCAGATGTGGCCATGAAGGATCCATTGCAGGTTCATCCTCTTCCACATCGAAGGCTAACATCTTGCTCTCTCGAGGCTGGGGCATGAGTTCCCTGAACAAATTTGTAGACACCATCTTTACTACTGCTTGCATCACCACTTCTGTAAATTTTACATTTGCAGAAGTGACATACTCCACAAGCTCCAATAACGTCTGTCGCTTGATATCCTTTTCTTTAAGGTTCTTTGTAGGATCAGTGAAGTCAAACAAAACAGAACACATGTTAAGCTTCCTAATAAATAAGTTGTGTTTCTCAGAATTGGGAACATCCCTAAAACTAGGCAATGCATCGTAAGAAGCTGCAACGAGATTCCCATTAAGCTTTAAACTTCCATATCGAATAAATTTATCCCCTGTTGAAGCTGACACAGAATAAGGGGCTGAAATAACAGTATTAGCTGATACCCCAACCTTTTTACTTCCTCCATCACTTTTCTTTGAACTAGTTGAACCAGCCGTTTTCGACTGCTTCTTCTTACCAAATATCTGCTTGATCATATTTCTCTTCAGCCACCCACTTTGCACAAACAAGTAAATATATAGTATATATATTCAACAGTAAGAAATAAAACTAAATAAAGTCATCAAACAAAAATCAAGATTTCCTCCTTAGCTTAAAGCCACAAGCCACAAACTCAGAATTCCACAAAATGATGCATTAAAAGAAGACTTTTTTTTTCAACCTCAAAGAAATTCCAACTCAGATCAAGAATCATGCAATACCTGAATCAAACCCATGTGTAAAGTTTGAACCTTTTTGACTTAAAACTATATGCAAAGATAAATTATATCAAAGAAACCCCACCTTTTTCAACTTTCCTCTTCCACTGCCAAAATGGGGTTTACAAATAAAGTATATTCCCACACGCTCTCTTCACTTTCCCCCAAAACAAAGTTTGAATTTTTAATGGAAATTGAGATATAATTGCTCTTTCTTTCTTTATACTTACAGAGGAAGTAAGAATTTGGTGAATCAATTTTGGGGTTCTTGATTTTTGGTGTTGTTTGTTGACTGGGTAAATATTGTTCTTGGAATTGTATGATAGTCTGACTCGGACCAAACGACCAAAGGCCCAGTCTTAATTCTCTATACTTTCTTAATTGGTAGTAATTTGGTACAAGTCAAATGCCCAAACCGGACGGAAAGCAACTTTACAATATTCAAATGTTTAAAATATTTGCTAGTAGTGTTATTTTAATAATAGTATTGCCCAGATATTTTAAAATATAATAAATTTTAAACTGAAAAATAACTAATATAAATTATTATTGAGTAACAAAAGTGCTTGTTTAATCATGTATAATGCTTTGATTTAATATATATATATATTTAATGTTAATAAAATTTTATCCTAATCTATGTGCAAAATGAGAATATGTTCTTCAAAGACACCAAAACGTTATTCTAACAACTTCTCCTTCTTTTAGTATAATGAAGATTAATAGTATATGTGGCGTGTGTTGAATTGATATTTGTGTTAATTAATTAAATTTAAAATTTAAATTCATAGACAAATCTAAAACCTAGTGTTAAGAATACTAATTATACTTTTAGCTAAAATCTAAATATAATTTGTAAAGCATGTTGCCACCTCTTTAGGACACTCATCTCTCATTTAATCCTGCAAAATAAGACAATTTTCATTTAATCAAATATAATTTCAAAAAATATGGATGCACAAAAAAATGAATATCAATAAACAATATAAAAAAAAATACTATGATCAAATTAATTTACATAACTTAGCAGTGGCAGATAATATTAAGATTTAGTTTTAAAAATTTTAAGCTAATTTTACATAAATAATTAATATATTATTTTTTTAATATTAATTAGATAAAGATTAAAAGTTACAAACACCACCGATGTAATGACCCTCCAGGTCATTTTTGATTTTTTTCAGTGTTTAGAGCTTTTCTGTAGCGACCCCAAGTCTTTTACGATTTGCTGGCACTGACAATTCGATTTTCTGGTCGTTCGCTTGGGTTTTATGCCCGATTCTCTGTCTTGAAGCTCTTAGAGTTTGAATGGTTGACTTCAGTTAAAACTCTAGGAAGACAACCTCAGAATGGAATTATAATGGTTCCATCAGCTCTAGAATGGTCATTTTAGGCAAATAGCATGTTGACCTCGAGTTCCGAGCCTTTCGGTGTGAGTTTGAGCCATTAGGCATTTTAGCCTTTAAGCTTTAGCCTAAGGTTGACTTTGGTCAAGATTTTTTGGTAAACGCACTCGGATTAAAATTCTGTCAACGCGGTTAGCTCCAAAATGTTGAGTTTGGTCTAGAACGACCCTTCGTGAGTTTTTGAGACTTCCGATCTCATTTCGAGCCTCCTTGTAGAATTGGCAAAAATGGTGCATGAGTGTGGGACCTATTTTTGTCAAGATGACCTCAAATGGGAATTTTAACTGTGTCGTTGAGTCTAGAATATTGAATTTGGTGGGGTAGCATAGTTCGTTTGCGCGCACGAAATTTCGAATGAATCCCGAGCATCCCGTCGGATTTTTTGATCTTGGCCAAACCTGCTGATGCAACTCAGCTGGTGCAGGCTCAACTACCCTTCATGTTCGCAAGCCTGAGAGCTGTGTTCGCGAAGCCCAGCCTCCTAGGCCTACGCGATCGCAATGTCTTGTCTTCGATTGCCGGGGTCAAGTCTGCTGGCCCTTCACATTCGCAAGGGTACCCTTTCACGATCGCGAAGGTCTAAAATCTATGATCAAATTAATTTACATAACAAAATATAAAAAAATGAATATCAATAAACAATATAAAAAAAATACTATGATCAAATTAATTTACATAACTTAGCAGTGGCAGATAATATTAAGATTTAGTTTTAAAAATTTTAAGCTAATTTTACATAAATAATTAATATATTATTTTTTTAATATTAATTAGATAAAGATTAAAAGTTACAAACACCACCGATGTAATGACCCTCCAGGTCATTTTTGATTTTTTCAGTGTTTAGAGCTTTTCTGTAGCGACCCCAAGTCTTTTACGATTTGCTGGCACTGACAATTCGATTTTCTGGTCATTCGCTTGGGTTTTATGCCCGATTCTCTGTCTTGAAGCTCTTAGAGTTTGAATGGTTGACTTCAGTTAAAACTCTAGGAAGACAACCTCAGAATGGAATTCTAATGGTTCCATCAGCTCTAGAATGGTCATTTTAGGCAAATAGCATGTTGACCTCGAGTTCCGAGCCTTTCGGTGTGAGTTTGAGCCATTAGGCATTTTAGCCTTTAAGCTTTAGCCTAAGGTTGACTTTGGTCAAGATTTTTTGGTAAACGCACTCGGATTAAAATTCTGTCAACGCGGTTAGCTCCAAAATGTTGAGTTTGGTCTAGAACGACCCTTCGTGAGTTTTTGAGACTTCCGATCTCATTTCGAGCCTCCTTGTAGAATTGGCAAAAATGGTGCATGAGTGTGGGACCTATTTTTGTCAAGATGACCTCAAATGGGAATTTTAACTGTGTCGTTGAGTCTAGAATATTGAATTTGGTGGGGTAGCATAGTTCGTTTGCGCGCACGAAATTTCGAATGAATCCCGAGCATCCCGTCGGATTTTTTGATCTTGGCCAAACCTGCTGATGCAACTCAGCTGGTGCAGGCTCAACTACCCTTCATGTTCGCAAGCCTGAGAGCTGTGTTCGCGAAGACCAGCCTCCTAGGCCTACGCGATCGCAATGTCTTGTCTTCGATTGCCGGGGTCAAGTCTGCTGGCCCTTCACATTCGCAAGGGTACCCTTTCACGATCGCGAAGGTCTAAAATCTTGTGGGTCGCAATCTCAAACCTTGGGCTCGGCAATCTCAAGCCTTGGGCTCCGCGATCGCAATGGCTTATTGGGACTAGTCTTTTAAATAAAGACCAGTCGCTAATCAGTTGACTCCTATTTATTGTTCTTGCAATTTTGGGAGCTAGGAAGCTCTAAATTGGGCGATTCCAAGTGCTAGTTGTTTGAGTTGATCCCGGCTACATGTTGGCATGTTTGGGGAAGTGTGGGAAGCGTCGTGTGGAGGTAATTCCTACCCAATAGGAGCTGTCTAAGCTTAGTTTAGGACTTTAATGGTGAAATTTATTCATGGGTTATTTTTCTTGGTTTCGAGCTTCGAATAGGGTTGTAATTTGGGACATAATTTCATTAAGATCAAATAAAAGTTTTTACGGAGTTGATTTTGAAATTCTCATCACGGATCCCACAATCTCATTTTTGACTCAATTTTGATTCCATCTCCGAAAAATGCGTTTTGGTGTTAAAATGTCCTTATTGATGATGGGATCAATATTTTGATAGAATGGAGGCAATTGGAGTTGATTTTAGAGAAGAAAGCTACCGGAAAGTGGACTTGAAACGTGTACTCCGCTTCGAGGTTGACTACGGTCTTAATTCCTTTGATTGAGCTTCATAAGGTATTGTTTAGTATGAATTACTTATGGTTTGAATTGTATATGACGGGTTAGGATCAATTCCTAATTTTTTGCTTCCTTGTCCTGATATGAGCTTTAGGCTAGGTTGCCTTTATGAGACTTTCAGTTTAGTTGGTAAAATTATTGATTATGCCTCAGTTTGACCTTGATTAGTTTATTTTAGGTGGCTTGTTCGATGTTTTATGGTGGTTGGAAGAATGGTGCCTTAGAATTGAGTTTGGGTTGACCCATAGTTGTTGTAGCTGCTGTTAGCGGGAATGTCTGAGACTTAGTGTCCTTCACTTTTGTAGCACCTAATTTGGAGGCTTAGTGTAGTATCTTTCACCCGGATAAGCTTGTGAATTACTGTTGGGCCCCATTTCTGAACTTCGAGTTAAAATCCTTATGCTTTCCTTTTGCCGTTTGGCTGTGCTTGTCCTCTCGAGGTTGTGCTTTAGTTGGATCTGGTACTATTGATTGATTAGCTGAAAACTTGTTTCCTCATATCCTCCTCCTTGTTACCCAGTTCGGATTGAGCTCCCTTTTGGGCCTTGTTGTTGAGTTAGATGAGTAGATTTGAGCCTTATGTTATGACCCGCCACTTGATCTTGAAGAAGGTAGAAGAATCTAGAGTCTTGGAGAGGTTAGTGGAAGACTCTAGATCCTTATAGAAACTTGTAGAGAAGTCTTGAAAGACTTAGAATTCTCTAGAGTGTGTAGAGAATTCTAGAGAGGGACTTCTTTGTAAATATAGAGGGACTTGTATAGCAATTTTTATTTATACTTGGGCCCCTTAGGAGTAGTATAAATAGAGGGGGCATTCATTTGTAGCAAACCATCAAGCAAACAAGTATTCTTCCAAGCAATACAAAAGCCTTCTTCATAAAAGCTCTCTTGTCTTTCTTACAATCTAGCATTCCCTTAGCGATCTAGTCTTAAAGGCTTACTTGAGCTTACAAGATCGTGAAAGATTCGTGAGTAAGTTGTCAAGTGCCGCACGGAAGTCTTAGTGGAAGTCTAAGTCCGTGACAACGTGGTATCAGAGTCAAGTTCTACTAAGGGATATGGCAAGTGAGGGAGACATCAATGCCACTACCGCCACTAACGTCAAGCAAGATGTTGGAAGGAAGCACCGCAAAGGAAAGAAAAATTCTAAGAGAAATGAGGAGGTGCCGTTTGAGCCTACACCAAGCGAGGCCCTAACATCCTACTCACCCTCGGCCACTGAGGTTAGTGACGATGAGCGAGGTGAGGAGCCCGTGGACATCACGCCCGGCATGGAGTGGATTGCAAGGGTAGATGCTGCCCGGCAAGCTGTGGAGATATTAGGCAAGCGCTTGAACAAGGTCGACGGCAAGTTCAAGTCTCTAGAGGAGTTCACCCTTGAGGAGAATGACAACATCCGGAAGGAGTTGGAGGTGCGCAAGGCTGCCGAGTACGAGATGAAGGAGGTGATCACTTCCTTGGAGTGTCGGCTCATGGACGCGCTAAGCACGGTGGAGACCATGAAGGCCGAGATGGCAGCACTCAAAGGAGACATAGATGCTGGGAGATGCATGACGTCCAGTACGGACCGGGAGGCCAAGATTGAGGCTCCCAAGCCACCAATGTTCAAAGGTGCCCGTGATGCACAAGAGGTGGAGAACTTCCTTTGGCACTTGGAGAATTACTTCAAGTGTAACAAAGTGAAGAGCGACGAGACGAGGATCAACACGGCCGTGCTATACCTCTCGGAGATGGCCATGTTATGGTGGAAGCGCAAGGAGTCCGAGATCGGGAAGGGTCTATGCACCATCAACACCTGGGAGCAGTTCCGGGATGAGTTCAAGAAGGCCTTCTTCCCCAACAATGTCATCTATGAGGCCAAACGCAAGTTTCGGGAGCTGAAGCATACGGGTAGCATACGTGCCTATGTGAAGGAGTTCACTACCCTTACACTTCAAATCCCCAACCTTACAGATGAAGATATGCTCTTCCACTTCATGGATGGGCTGCAGAGTTGGGCCAAGACGGAGTTGGAGCGCCGTCAAGTCAGCACCATCGATGAGTCCATCACCCAAGCCGAAGCCTTGACGGACTTTAAGCATGACAGAGTCAAGGGCAAAGAAATAAGGAGTAGTCATGCCAAAGGTGGGGGAGATCGTGGCAAAGGCAAAGATCAACATCCTTCACCCAAGAGCCATGATTCCAACAAGTCCGACGGTAGGAGGTTCGGGCGACAGGGCTACGCCGAGAGAAAAGAGCAGACCACGAAGGGCAGCGGCTGCTACATATGTGGAGGTCCTCACGGCTATGCTAGGTGTCCGGAGATGAAGAACCTTGGTGCCATACTGCGGGAGCGAAAGGATAAGGAAGTGGACCAAGGGCAGGGCTCGGACACGACTCATCTAGGCATGATTGGGCTATGTGGAGCCATCGCGAAGCAAGCTGAGAAGGCAGGGGATTATTCTGCCCAATATGTTGACATATCCATCAACGGACGACCAGCTCGTGCCATGGTGGATTCTGGAGCAGAAGCCAACATCATGACCAAGACGGCGGCAGCAAGATTGGGGCTAAGTTATGGGCCAAGCAACACCCGCCTGAAGACGGTCAACGCACCATTGACTCCCGTGTGCGGAGTCGCTCATGGAGTGGACATCACGCTGGGCAAGTGGCAAGGTAAGATAAACTTCACTGTCGCCCCCTTAGATATCTTTGATATCATCCTTGGACAGGAGTTCTTCCAACGGTACCACACGATGATCGATCCCTACCTCCAACAACTCTTGGTGATGGAGCGAGAGGGACCCTGCATGGTACCTCTAGTCAAGATGCCAAAGAAGGAAGGACAAACCCACCTGTCGGCCATGCAGCTTGTGAAGGGACTAAAGAAGGGGGAGCCGACGTTCGTAGCCACCATTGCGAGCTTGGATGAAGACAATGGTGCTAAGGAGACATTGCCACCTTGCATAGAGAAGGTGCTTGAAGAAAACAAAGACGTGATGCCCGAAGAGTTGCCAAAACACCTACCTCCAAGGCGCGAGGTAGACCACAGGATCGAGTTGGAGCCAGGAGCGAGGCCGCCCGCATACCCACCATACCGCATGGCTCCACCCGAGTTAGAGGAGCTGAGGAAGCAGTTGAAGGAGCTCCTCGAGGCCGGTCATATCCGTCCATCCAAGGCACCTTATGGCGCGCCGGTGTTATTTCAAAAGAAGAAGGATGGCTCGTTGCGCCTATGTATAGACTATCGGGCGCTCAATAAGGTGACCGTGAAGAACAAGTATCCCATCCCGCTCATTGCCGACTTGTTTGATAGACTTGGACAGGCCAAGTAATTCACCAAGGTGGATTTAAGGAAGGGCTACTACCAGGTACGCATAGCAGAGGGAGATGAACCGAAGACCACATGTATAACGAGGTATGGAGCATACGAGTGGTTGGTGATGCCCTTCGGCCTAACCAACGCACCCGCCACTTTTTGCACACTAATGAACAAGATCTTCCACCCCTACCTAGATCAGTTTGTAGTAGTCTACTTGGATGACATAGTCATCTATAGCAACACCTTGGAGGAGCACGTGGAGCATCTAAAGAAAGTATTCCAAGTCTTGCGCGAGAATGAACTTTTCATCAAGCGGGAGAAGTGCAAGTTCGCCCAACATGAGGTGCACTTCTTGGGACATGTTATCAGCCAGGGAGAGCTACGGATGGACGAAGCAAAAGTTCGGGCCATCAAAGAGTGGGAGGCGCCCACAAAGGTAACCGAACTTAGATCTTTTCTTGGACTTGCTAACTATTACCGCAGGTTCATAAGCGCCTACTCCGCTAAAGCCGCTCCACTTACTGAGCTATTGAAGAAGAATAAGCTGTGGGTTTGGAGCGAGGAGTGCAAGGAGGCCTTTGAAGACCTCAAGGCTGCCGTGACAGAGGAGCCGGTCCTAGCGTTGCCTGACTTCTCCAAGACATTCGAAGTGCATACGGACGCCTATGACTATGCCATTGGAGGAGTATTGATGCAAGAGAGTCACCCTATCACCTTCGAGAGCCGCAAGCTGAACGAGACAGAACGGCGGTACACCGTGCAGGAGAAGGAGATGACAGCCATCGTCCATTGCCTACGCACGTGGAGACACTACTTACTTGGCTCTAAGTTCTTAGTCAAGACCGACAACGTGGCCACTAGCTACTTCCAGTCACAGAAGAAACTCACCCCGAAGCAAGCTAGGTGGCAAGACTTCTTGGCCGAGTTTGACTATGAACTGGAGTACAAGCCGGGCAAAGGCAATGTTGTGGCCGATGCCCTTAGCAGGAAGTTTGAGCTGGCGGCCATCACCACAGCACATTGCGACATCCAAGATGCAATCAAGGATGGTCTACAGCATGACCCAGAGGCAAAGAAGCTTATGGAGTTAGCCGTTCAGGGCAAGACAAGGCGCTTCTGGGTAGAAGATGGACTCTTGCTTACCGCCGGGCGAAGGATCTATGTGCCGAAATTCGGGACTATCAGGCGACGAATCATGAAGGAAAGTCATGACACATTATGGGCCGGACATCCAGGGCAGCGTCGCACGAGGGCATTGATTGAGGCGATTTACTACTGGCCACGCATGCGGGACGATATTGAATGCTATGTGCAGACTTGTCTTGTGTGCCAGCAAGACAAAGTAGAGCAGCGCCAACTAGGAGGACTCTTGGAGCCCCTGCCCATAGCGGAGCGTCCATGGGAGAGCGTGACCATGGACTTCATCACATGCTTACCGAAGTCCGAAGGGTACGGGACGATTATGGTCGTGGTGGACAGGTTCTCCAAATATGCCAGCTTCATGCCCGCCATGGCAGGTTGCACTGCTAAGGAAGCTGCCAGGCTATTTTTCAAGAATGTGGTGAAGTATTGGGGATTGCCAAGACATATCATTAGCGATAGAGACCCACGCTTCACCGGGAACTTTTGGAGAGAATTGTTCGAAATTCTTGGCACAAAATTACATTTCTCCACTAGTTTCCACCCGCAGACAGACGGCCAGACGGAGCGAGTCAATGCCTTACTGGAGTGCTACTTGAGGCACTTTGTGAGCTCCCATCAGAAAGATTGGGCGAGACTACTGGACGTAGCCCAATTCTCTTACAACCTACAGCGGAGTGAGGCCACAGGGCGAACACCATTCGAGCTAGCCACAGGCCAACAGCCACAAACTCCACATTCACTACTGGCCGCGTTCGAGGGCAAGAGTTTGGGGGCCTATCACATGGCCAAGGGCTTTGAGGAGCAGCTCGACACTGCCAAGTCTTATTTGGACAAGGCAGCGAAAAAGATGAAGAAGTTTGCCGACCGCAAGCATCGTCCCACGGATTACCAAGTTGGAGACATGGTCTTGGTCAAGTTCAACCGCAGGCAATTCAAGGCGTTGCGAGGCATACATCAAAACTTGGTGCGAAAGTATGAGGGCCCGTTCAGGATCGTTGCCAAGGTTGGCAAGATCTCTTACAGGTTGGAGCTACCACCGCATATTAAGGTTCATCCAGTCTTCCATCCAGCGTCCTCAAGCCGTACCATGAGGACAAGGATGATCCTAGACGAGGAGAATCAAGTCGGGCGCCACTCACAATCACCGCCTCCCATGATCGAGACATCGAGGCCATTGTGGACTACCAAGCCAAGCAAAAATAGGGACAACAGGCCACTGCTATATTCTTAGTCCATTGGAAGGGACAATCTCCGGAGGAGGCCACCTGGGAGAGATATGAAGACCTGTGGCAGTTCAAAGACAAGATCCGGGAGTTCTTGCAGCAGTAGTGCGCCGCGGTCGTCGCCACATCAGGTGGGGGAGAGTGTTATGACCCGCCACTTGATCTTGAAGAAGGTAGAAGAATCTAGAGTCTTAGAGAGGTTAGTGGAAGACTCTAGATCCTTATAGAAACTTGTAGAGAAGTCTTGAAAGACTTAGAATTCTCTAGAGTGTGTAGAGAATTCTAGAGAGGGACTTCTTTGTAAATATAGAGGGACTTGTATAGCAATTTTTATTTATACTTGGGCCCCTTAGGAGTAGTATAAATAGAGGGGGCATTCATTTGTAGCAAACCATCAAGCAAACAAGTATTCTTCCAAGCAATACAAAAGCCTTCTTCATAAAAGCTCTTTTGTCTTTCTTACAATCTAGCATTCCCTTAGCGATCTAGTCTTAAAGGCTTACTTGAGCTTAAAAGATCGTGAAAGATTCGTGAGTAAGTTGTCAAGTGCCGCACGGAAGTCTTAGTGGAAGTCTAAGTCCGTGACACTTAGGCCTTGGTCAGAGGTCGATTATATGTGTTAGTTATGTTTCTATGCTCTAGAGGGTAAGGTGCTTATGACGTCATTATTGTATGTGATTGTGCGTGTTGTTTGGGTGCTGGTGATGGCTGCATTGCATTGGATCCTTGTTTTCTCACGGATGTAGTCGACCGCAGTACATGCATTGGTTCTTGGTATTGATTTGAGAAAGGGTTGTAACCCACATTATTCTATACTGATTTGACTATTTATCTCCAGTCACCGCAATGGAGACAATTCTAGATGATCGGATATATAGATTAATATCTATATTGATATAAGACCTGGATCGAAACTAGGCAGGTATATAAAGGCGTTCTTGAGTCCCTCATGATTATTTCAGAAAGGCACATGGGTCCTACTTCTTGGTCGAGACTGGAAGTAAGTATACATATCTTGATATGAGAGACTTGGCACTGATGTTATTATTGGTTTTATTACATTACTCTCATTCATATATGCATTGCCTATCACCAGCATAGTTGTTTGTATATGTCGGTAGTATGGGATGTCGTGCGGGTTTACTTGTTTGTGAGTGAACCTCCTGGGCACATAGGGGCTCAGGAGGTATTTGTTGATACCCAATTTTGGCTCTCCACAACGTAAATTAGCTATCGAGTTTCTTTAACTTTCGAACATTTTGAAATAATTAGCTTTTATAAAAATAAAAATATTTTCATATTATTCTTAACTATTTTAATCATTTTATATAATTTTAGTATAATATACATTTCTATATAACTATATCATTGATTACTATTTATGTGGTTGTTCGAAAATCATCTCAAAAAATTTTATTTTTAACTAAATACAATGTTAATTAGGTTAATTTAATTATAGTTTGTATTTATGAAATTTTTAGTTTATAACTAAAAAAAATTGAAAATGCCCATTCTCCTACATCGAAAATCTATGAAGGATATGGGGTTTTGGGAGCCTATATAAAGGTTCATATTCTCATTAAGAAGAGAGGAAGAAGTGAGAGGTTTTTTAGTTACCTCGAAGTTAGAAATTTTCTTTACTTGGCTAACATTTTGGACTTTTGTCCCTAGCCTAAAAACTGTAAAAATTTCTAGCTTTTAATCTATATTTTTCTTCGGGGAAAATAAGAGATTGAAGTTGAAATTTAGGCTAAGAATATAATTCTTATAACGTTGAACCCACGAAGGTTCGAGTCTAAATTTTTTTATTTTTTTTGTGGATTAGAGTTTTGTCAAGCTCTTGGGTGGTGGTAAGGTCGTCTTCCGCTCGTCGTCTTCAGTCTCGCGGTCCGAAAAGAGGTAAAATCTTTTCTCAACTTTATTTTATTTAATTATTTCATGTTTTTATATTTAGTTGATTCGTAGTGTTGTTACTTAGCATGTATTAAGAATAATTAGATTAATAATAGAAAATTCTTATAGTTAGCATGAGTTAGGATTAATTAGTTAGCACGTGTTAGGATTATTTCATGAAAGCTTTTAGTTTTGCTTATTATTTTTCCAAGTAATTTTCTTTGACAATACAGATTTTTATGTTTTCAATTTCTTCTTTTAACATGATTTAGATAACAAAAATATCATTAAGTTATTATTTAGTTAGAACTTTCATGGTCTAATTGATTTAATTCTTTTTTTAAAATTTGAGTTAGTATAACATATATATTAATTCCGTATCCTTTAGTTACTTGAATATGTTTTTTCTTTTCTTTCCTTTGTCTACATATATACATGTTGTTAGTCACCTCTAGGAGATCAATCAATTTGATACGTTAAAATATCATGATATATTTCTTGGTTTAGCTTAAAATGAGTAGATGCTTATGTAATTTTATTTTGGTGCATGTGATATCAATTCGAGTCTATCTTTGGACTTCATCCTTGTATATCACTGAGTTTTGAGTCTCCCATCATCTTGCTCGAATTGTTGGAAAGTTGATACATGAAAAAAAAGCTAATATACATGATTTAAATATTGATATTGAGCTGGATACATGGAATACAAGTAGAAAACAGTATTGTATACACTAATATACAGTATATATATAGTCCAATATGCAAGAAAATAATATTATATACACTGTATAACAGTATGATATACAACAGATACATGGAACAAACAGGTGGTATACAATGTGTATACAGTTTGATATACATAAATAATATTATATACACTATATATAATATATATATATATAGTCCGATATATAGTGTATATACAACTGTGATATACAGCAGAATTGGATCAAAAGCCCAAAACGCAGGTGGCCCAATAGCTTAATCCAGGCATACAAAAACTAAGTGTCGAGCCATATTTTTATATTTTATTTATTATTTATTTTTATTGATTCGGTTTGTAATAATTGATTTACTTATGTTGTTTATGATTGCTTAGATATTAATTTTAGTTTAGTTTAACTTAATTAGTTTCCATAAAGATAAACCATTTCATGTTAATTTATTTTTTAAATTATTTTCTACCTTTATTTAGCCATTTTGATAAACTTTACTTTCTTTTCATATTATTTCCAATGTATAAGTTTGATCATTTTTGCAAAAATAGTTTTAAAGTCTTTATTTCCTTTTAAATTAATATTTTCAAAAGTTAGTGAAATAATTTTTAAATCGTCGGATAACCGCGTATTAGCGGTGACTTTGAATGCTTAACACCTTCTCAAAGTTGAAAAATAAGAGCATCGTACCTTTTTCTCTGAATTTTAAGATTTAAATCTGTTAGGGTTTTTAAAATTAAGGTTTCTTGATTTTCCTTAAAAATTAAGTGGAGACTCTTTTGTAAAATTGATCTTTTCTCTAAAAAATTTGAAAGTAATTTTAAATCATCTTTTTCCGACATAACAGTATTGTCTGATTATTTGTGAACTTGTGGCGGTGTAAAGGGTGGTCTCTTGTTTGAAGGTAATTACTGCCCTTGTTCTTATTTATCTAATCTTTTTATGCAGGGATTTAGTTGATACGGTCCTTTGGGCCTTTATGTGATATCTGTGTTTACTTTTGTTAGTAGGTTGTCACTTAGTTGTCCTCCTTCATAGTGTGTTGTCGTATTTAGGTTCTGGGCTGCACCACTATGTACATCCTTTGTTTCCTTGCTTGTTCCCTAACTTCTCCTAGATATTGCTTATTGCAGGATTGCGTATTATTCTTGTTAGTTACTTGTGATATATACTCCTTGCTTACGTGTTCTTTATACTTGTTTTATCTTTGGAGCTCAGTCGGCCGATGCCTGCTGAGTGTAACTTGTTGGTACTCATACTACACTTTTGCAGCTTGTAGATCATAGTACGAGTTTTCACTATTGATTTGGATACCATGCGAAGCAGCTCTTAGATTTTGGAGACCTGGGTGAGATTTTGACGTTTGAAGTTGCCTATCTCCCTCTATTTCATCTTGGACTAGTTTTTATTTTACACTTGAAGACAGTTATGCTATTATTGAATCTGTATAAACCTTGTACTCCTTTATTTAGTTTAGTGGCTCAACTACAGACTGATACCATGTCTTGGGGGTTATCATGTTTTACTGTTCTCATTCTTCTTCTCTTGTTATTAATAACATTATTATTTACTTCTTTTCTTTGCTTGTGATGGTCCGTTGCATATTTTTTTTTTATGGGAACAGACCCTACACGAGGCTCCCACCTCTCGTGCACAGTCAGGGGTTGAGCAACACCCCCAAGCCTTAACATAAATAACAAAAGTAAAAATACAAGGAGGGGGACATAAACCTTACCTCCGATCCTATGGTGGTTCATAAGTCAGTTAACCTATTAAGGTCGGCTAACTCATCCCCGAAACAAAAAGGGCTAACTATAACTAGAAAGCAGTAAACCTATGAGAGGACTCCTCCCGGTACAATTCGACTAATAAAGCATAAATGAGGGAGACTCTCCCCTTCCATGAGAAAACAAGAAAGTAACCTACACTAGTCCTATTCAACTATGCTACGTACCATACATAGCTAAATTGAAAGAAGAACAAGTACATGAACCTTCTATCTCGCATGGGGTGGGAAAATTCTTTTCATCTTTGCCCTTTTTAGTCTTGTCATACCAGGTAAGTCCCAATGGAAGGTTGCATCCACTTCAGGATTGAGCATATATCAGCTAAAGAGGATGAAGGTAGCGTAAGTATATTGAGTTGTAGCAACCAGCATCCTTGGAGTTTTTGAGGAAGGCCTTGAAAAAGCTTATTGCCTGCTGCAAATTGAAGATGTAGTAGCTTTGCTTGTGGCTATTGATATGGAGTAGAACTGCTGCTGCCTTGTACCTAGGCCATTGATGTTGTGGTTGTTCAACCCAGCTAGTAGATGATCTTCTTTTGTGCTTATATTCACAATCAAGCACCTGCAAGGGGATCCAAATAATTTGGTATGGTTGCTGCAGGTAGTGAAGGATGTTGGAGGGTGCTGGAGAGCTCCTGGTATGTGGATCTGCAGATACAAATAGCCAAGGAAGCAAGTAATGAAGCTTGCTGCAGTCCTGTAACCAGTTTGTTGTTGCCTCTATAGCTGAATTGGTAATATGCTTGTTGTAGATCCCTCTTTTGGATTTGGGATACCTGCATAGACAACCAAAAACAGAAAAATACACAAACAAGCAAATGTGCATCTCCTTGTTGCTTCCTTTGTGATTAGGTTGCTTGTTGGTGTCATTTACACAAGAAGGGAGGTTCTTTGTTGTGATCAGGTTCAACTTCTTGGAGTACCTGCACAGATAAACAAAACCAACAAACCACACAACCAAAGAATTCTGCAAACTGCTGTAACCATTATTATTAACTTGTATTTGTTCCTTGTGTGCTGCAAGTTGTTGGAGGTGTTGCTGGAGTGTGTTGATGTTAGAGAATGTAGATGGCAAGCTGAGGGTGCTGCTCCATAGAATTCCCAGGTTATGGCAGCCCTTATAGCAGTTCCAAAGATGGTCTGCATTAAGGGATGAAGAAGAACAAAGCCAAAAGCTGGAGTGGATGTTATGGGATTGTTTCTGTGGAGTCCTGGTGAGCAGCTCCAACTTTTTCTGATGGAATAGCTCCCCAGTTGTTGATGTACCTAAGCAAGAACAATCAAACAAAGACAAGCAACCAAACAAACACAAAAACCAGGAGGGAATTGCAATTCTGCACAGTCCTTGTGTAGGCCTCTTAGTGAAGGTATTTGTTTTGGTGGTTGTATCTGTGATGTGCTCTATGTAGGTGTTGATAAAACATGTTGATGAATCCATCCTGACATCTGCAGCTATACAACAAACAAGAACCAGCAAGACAGGGTTTGCACAAGGAGCTGCTGCAGGTGTTGAGCTATTAGAGAAGGCATAGATGGAGTGGATAAGCTTCTGTAGGTTTGTGTGCAGCTCCAAGTTTCTTTCATAGTATGAGAGGTTAAGGAACTTGTTGGAGCATGCTTCACAGAAAAGAAGGCCCTTTCTTGTGATCTGGTTCAGGTTGCTTGTGTGTGGATCCCCAGTAGTTATTGCAGCTAAACAAAAACAATCAAAGGAATACAGACAACCAAACAAGCACCAAAAACAAGAGGGTTCTCCATTTCTGCACAATCCTTTTGTTTCAGTCATGGAAAGTCCTGTAACAGTGGTGTCATCTATGTATTTGTTGTTAAAGCATGTTGGTGTATATTTCCAATAACCTGCAAATACACAGCAAATAACCAAAGACAAGCAAAAACCTGTACAGGTTAATAGAAAAGAATGGATCTCAAAGAGAATTTTGGAGCCTGTTAGCATTTTCCATGTCGCTCGACTAACGTCTCCACTTATCCGTTTGAGCTGAAACTTCATGAGGTATGCACATATAGACTTTTCTTTAGCCTTGTAAGATTTGAAGGCTTTTTGCCCAAGTTGGAGCTTCCATATAGCAAATTTCTTCCTTTTTAAGCTTAAAACAGCTGTAATTTTCACGGTCGCTCGCCTAACGCCTCCAATTGTCCGTTTGGGATGAAATTTCTTGAGCCTTGTCAAAATAGTATATGCTGCAATCCTGCAAAGTTTGGGGGCCTTTGGACAGGTCCACATGCTGCACCTCACCCTGCACCTGCTGCCCTGCTGAAGCTTAGGGGTTGCAGGGTGTTTGGAAGTTGTATTTGTGCTCTTCTCTATGTATTTGTTGTTAAAGAATGTTGATACATCACTCCAGTCACCTGAAATAATACAACAACCAAAAACAAACAAAACAGATCTTGCACAAACTAGCAAAAAGGAAGGGACCTCAGTAAGAGCTTTGGAGGCTACTATCTTTTTCCAAGTCGCTCGACTAACGTTTCCAAATATCCGTTTGACCTGAAACTTCATGATGTTTGCATATATGGCCTTTTCGTTATCCCTGAAAATTTTGAAGGCCTGACTCCCAAGCTGGAGATTCCAACTAGCAAGTTTCTCTCTCTTTAGGCTTAAGACAGCTGATTGTTTCAAGGTCGCTCGCCTAATGTCTCCAATTATCCTTTTGAGCTGAAACTTCTTGGGCCTTGTCAAAATAGTAGTTTATGCAATCCTGCAAAGATTGGGGGCCTTTGGACATGTCCACTTGGTGCAAATCCCCCTGCACCAACAAGAAGAAAAACACACAGACAAGTAATTCTGCAGGTTATAATAGCTACTACTAATGTCTTGTATGTATTCCCTGAGAGTTGCAGGTTGGTGACTTTGTTGCTGGAGGATGTTGTTGTTGATAAAGGTAAGAGGCAAGCTGAAATTGCAGTACAAAGGGCTCCCAATGCATGATCCTGTGTTATTGCATCCTTTAGCAGCCATCCAAAGAAGAGTTGCAACAGTTGGATTAGGCAAACTTCCACTTGTAGTTTGTTGCATCCTGCTACTGCTGCACCATGGGACACCTAAGTTTGTTTCTCCAAGGGTCCACATGCTGCTGCTCACCCTGAAATTTTCCAGACCTGCAACTACCTGCATATGCAAAAGGAAAAGCAAGGAAGAGATAGCTACTCTAACTCCTAAATCTAATGGTATGGAGATTATTCTACAAAAGCAATAAATTAGGGAGACTCTCCCTTTTACAATGGTCCTGATTATCATTATTTATATCAGCTAATATTACAAGGTATGAAGAAGTTCCTTCAAGGTGGTTGATTGATCTTCTTCATCTTAGTTCTCCTGAAGCTAGCCATGCCAGCTTTGTCCATTTTGTAGTGTCCCTTGGTCTCTCTTGGAAGCTGTTGAAAGCTGTAGTAGTGTTGTGTACAGCTTTTCATGTGGCTTTCCTTTGAGAGTGAATCTGCAGTGTAATTAGCTTCCCTAAAGATATGCCTGCACTGGAAAATTTCCAGTTTGCTAACCAATACCTGCAGTTCAGTAATATAAGTAAGAATGTTCCATGGAGGTTTAACTTCTTGTTTAAGCCACTTGATTAGAAGTTCAGAGTCAACTTCAAGGGCTACCCTGCTGTATCCATGTTGTAAGCACCACAGAATACCAATAAGTGCTGCCTGCACTTCAGTTTGGTTATTAGAACCACAACCTAGTGGAGATGCAAAAGCATATATTAACACCCCATTATGGTCCCTAAGAATGCCCCTGCCCCTATCTTCCCTGGATTGTTAAGGGCACTCCCATCTGTGTTGAGCTTGATCATTGTAGGCTGTGGTTTAGTCCTGCATACTTTGGTTATTCTCAACTCATATTGGCTTTTTTCAACCATGGTAACCAAATCTGCCCACTTACTTGGCAAATCAATATATGGATACACAGTAGAGATAAGCATATATAGATCTTTGGATATTGAGAGTATTACTCTAGTAGCATTAGACTTCTTGCCTCCATACTTGCATGCACATCTATTCTTCCATAGATTCCAACACACAAAAATGGGGGTGGCTTGCATTACTAACTTATGTAGCTCATTGTTAGTTTTGATTAGCCACCACCTCATCAATAGATTTTTTAGAGGAGTGTTGCTGTGTTGTAGACCCCAGTACCCTGAGAAGTGCTTCCAAATATGTTGTGCAAAGTAGCCTGAAGCAAGGATATGGTCTACATCATCAAGACCTGCTCTATAGCAGCAAGAGCATGCAGCAGGCTCCTGTCCAAAGGCCACAATTCTGTCATTTGTGGGTAGCTTAAGTCTGAAAGCTCTCCACAAAAGAAAAGAGACCTTGAAAGGAATGCTATTGTGCCATATGTTGCTATTAGTGAGAGATCTTGTCTTTTTCTTTCTTACTAACTCCCAAGCTGATGCACAAGTGAAGTTGCCATGAGAGTTAGGCTTCCAGATGGCTTGATCCTGCATATTTGGAATATAGCTGATGGGAGTGCTGAGAATTTTGCACACCAGCTGAGGGGGTGCATGTTTCCTTACTTCCTCTGCCTTCCATCCTCCATTCTCCATTAGTTCAGAGACAATAGTGTTATTCAATCTAGGGAGACTTTCATTGTGGTAAGCTAATGGACCTACCCCTAACCAGTCATCTCACCACAAGCTGCTTGTTCCAGACTTGATTCTCCATTGTATATGAGGCTCAATATCTTTTTTATTGATCGTCATGTGTTTCCACATGAGGGACTGTCCTGTGTCCCACTTTTTTATGACTGGATGAGCCCTTTGACAGTATTTTGCTTTAAGGAATTCCCCCCATAGTGTCTTCTTTGATCTGAAAGTCCACCATTGTTTATATTGGAAGGATAAGCACACATCCTCTAATTTTTTAACACCTATACCACCCTCCTCATAAGGATAACTGAGAGTATCCCAAGAGGCCCAGTGATATTTTCTTCTTTCAGTATCCCATCCCCAAAAGAAGTCAGCAATTAGTCTTTTGATCTGATTCATGGTGGTCTTGGTAGGACTGATAGCTGACAACAGGTGTATAGGAATGGATTGTAGCACTGATTTCACCAAGGTGACTCTACCTCCATAGCTTAACATTTTAGTCTGCCATCCCCTGATCCTGCTTAGAACCTTAGAAACCATACTAGAGAAATATATGATCCTTTGTCCTCCTATATATAGGGGACAGCCTAGGTAAGTGATTGGGCCATGAGTGCATTTGTATCCTGTGATCATGCTGACCCTTTACACCACACCAGAGGGAGTATTCAGTGGCATCATGGTTTGACTCTTATCTTTATTGATAAGTTGTCCTGAAATAGCTTCATACAGTTTAAGAGTTTTGGTAATCAGTGTAAGTGAGAAGTTGCTGGTAGATGTGAAAATGATCACATCATCTGCAAAGCTCAAGTGATTTATTTGAGGACCTCTTCTTTCCATCTGGAATCCTGTATATAAATAATGGTGATGGAGATTATTGAGAAGTCTAGACAGAACTTCATCTCCAATAATGAATAAAGTAGGGGATAGGGGGTCTCCTTGCTTGAGACCTCTTGTAGAGTGGAAGAAGCCATGCCTTGCACCATTAATGATGACTGAGTACCAATTGTTTGACATAATCCTCCAAACCATATCAATCAACACTTCTCCAAACCCCATTTTCCTCATGACCATACAAGTGAATGACCAAGAGACCCTATCATAGGCCTTGGCCATATCCAGCTTTATCACCACATTATCCCCAGCCTTTGGTCTCTTAATATTGTGGATGATTTCTTGAGCTAACATTATGTTCTCAGAAATACTCCTACCTTTAACAAATCCAGATTGATTATCTGAGATTAGCTGAGGCAATATAGGAGCAATTCTGAGGCTTATCAACTTAGAAATGATCTTGTTAGTGAAGTTGCTGAGAGAAATAGGCCTGTATTCTGATAGGCTGTTGGGATGCTCATTCTTGGGAAGTAGAGCTAAGCATGCATGAGAAATAAACTTGGGAATACCATATCCATTGAAGAAATACTGGACTAATCTCAGTAGGTCTTCACAGATGATATCCCAGCATGAATGAAAGAATTTCCCATTCATTCCATCTGGTCCAGCAGCTGATGTAGGGCTCATAGAAAATACAACTTTCTTCAGCTCATCCATAGTAGGTAAGGATTGCAGGCTCTCATTCTGCTCCTCTGTAACCATCCTTGGAATGCATTTAAGAACATCTTCCCTGATCAGTCTCTCTTCTCCAGTGAATATTTTTTCAAAGTGTGCTGTGGCTGCTCTTGCAATATTGTCTTCACCTTGAATAGTATTGCCTTGTTCATCACTAATCTGATGGATGAATAACTTTCTTCTTCTTCCTCTGATAATAGCATGAAAATAGCTGGTATTGGCATCTCCATCTTTGAACCAATGAAGTTGAGTTTTCTGCTTTAAGATAGCCTTCTCCATCTTCAGATATCTGATGTACTGAGCATTGATCTGATGTAGCTTGGACCTGTTCTCTTCAGTATTGTCACTGATTATTTTCTCTTCAGCTTGTCTCACCTGCTCTTCATATTTTTTTACTGAAGCAAAGATGTCCCCAAACTCATTTCTTGACCACTTACTAAGAGTATTAGAAACTCTTTTCAGCTTTTGTTGGAAGGTTCTCATTGGATTTCCCTCCACAGGATTATCCCAACATGCTTTTACAGTGCTAAGGAAATTATCATTGTTTGTCCAGCAGTTTAGAAATTTGAAATACTTGATAACATTACCTTGTTTTGCCCTGCTTTCCAGCAATAGAGGGCAATGGTCAGATCCTGTGGAGGCTAAGTGACTGACAGTTGTTACAGGCATGACTTCTAACCAAGAGTCATTAACCATGGCCCTGTCAAGTCTTTTCCAAATTCTAGCATCTTTGTCCCTATTGTTGCACCAGGTGAACTTCTGCCCACAGAACCTCAGATCAGTGAGTCCACATGCTTCTATCATACTAATAAACTCAAGGCTCTTGTTCATATTATATGGCTGGCCCCCCATCTTTTCTTCCAAATCTGTAATAACATTGAAGTCTCCAATGGTGCACCAAGGCTTCTCCTTATTGGAGAACTGCAACATCTTGTCCCATAAGTCTCTTCTCATGTAATCCTTGCACTTTGCATAGACAAAGGTAATGAGGTAGCTATTAGGACAGGCCACATGATTGATCTCACAAGTGATCTGCTGCTCATCCTGGTCCATAATGTTGCAAGCAATGTCTTTGTTCCAGAATAACCAGATTTTGCTATTGGAGTTGGACATAACATTATCCATACCTAGCTGAATTCTGTGGAACTGAATTTGAGATTTGTTGGAGAATGGTTCCAGCACTGCTATGATAGACAGCTTATGAAAGTCTTTCAACCTTTGTAACCTGTCAAGGGCCCCCTGAGTATCAATACTCCTTGCATTCCAACAGATTGTACTAATCATCCGGGTTTTTGAGTTTTGGACCTTGTGTTGATGTTGCTTTTGACAGCAACATTATCAGAACTGGTGATGGTACTTTTCTTATTCTTCTTCTTTGTTTGCTTACTTGTTGTAGATGGATCATTTTCCTCATTGACCTGCTGCTTTTCCTTCTGCAAAAAAGCTTCCATAGTGGTTCTAAAGGTTTTTATTTGATCTTCCTGGTTTGTTTCCTCCCTTTGGTCAGGATCATCCTCATCTTCAGAATGAGTGACCCTGTACTCATCAGTCAAATCCTCTGAGATGTCTCCTTTTCTAAGTGCATACCTCTCATTAGATGTATCTTGAATTTGTAGAGGGGTCATATGTATGCCTGCTTGTTCTGGCACAAGAGCATAGTTCACAATTGGTTGTCCAGATTTCATGTCCTGAACAAATTTCTTTTTAATAGCATCTCTCTTCTTTTTACTCAAAGATAGAGTACTTTTATTGTTCAGAAGCTGAGCTACTGCACCCTGGTTTTGTTCACTGCTCTTTGGAGATTTAGCATCTTCCTTATCAGTCACATTAATCTGAAGCATGTCCTCAGAAACCTGTTGAACATCCTCTTGTTGAACCTGCCTATTGGACCTTATGGCTGCTGAAAAAGTGGTTGCAGGGGCTGTAGAGTCTCTCCTATGGTCTACCAATAGATGTTCCCTCCCCCTGGTTTCCCCTTCCTGCAAATTAGTGGGTGTCTCCTATACTCCCCCTTCCTCACCTCCATAAACTTCTTCAGCCACAACAGCAACATTATTTAAAACATTAAAGCTATTGGGAGAGCCATGGGGGTGTGGGAGCACTGAGTCAGTACCTGGGCCTTTGGCATTGTTGCACTCCACATCAGTATGCTTTTCTACAAGTTTGCTAGTTCCCTTCCTTTTAAAAACCTGCTGAATGGGCCTGTGGGGATTGAGAACCAATATTCTATGGGGAGGGGGCTGTTGACTCTGGACTCCAGAATCAACATTACATATTTGGACATTATCATTATTAATATTAAAGATATTACCTGATGGCAGCATGTTCCTTGGTTGCTGATTATCAATGGTTGTTGGTTGAGGCATTTTTGAGCTTTCTCCTTGGTGCATCCTGCTTTGTTTACTTTGATGAAGAGTTCCTTGTTGGTGGGGTTGGTTATTCTTCTTGGTTTTCTTTTTTTGAATTTGCCATTCCTCTTTTTCTTGGTTATTTTCATGGTCTTCATCTGTATTATTAAGCTGCTTTTCCTTGTTGTTGTTTTTCTCTTGGAAATGCTGTTCATTAGCCTTACCTGTGCTGGTTTTGTCCTTGTCTGCAGCAGTTTCTTCTTGAATTTTCTTTTGCCTGTTTTCCTCCTCTCTTCTCTTCACTGTACAGGTAGTGTGAGTGTGGCCTTGATGCTTGCAATGTTGGCAATATTCAGGCACCCCTTCATATTGAATTGGTTGCCATCTACCCTTGCCATTCACATCTTTTTGAAAGCCCATCCATACATGTTGGGGTCTTTGTTTGGTAAGATCCACTTGGACCTTTACTTTAGCTACACTACCTCTAGTTTTCTTATATGTTGCCAAGTCCAGGAACAACACTTTCCCAACTGGAGATAGTAGAGGTGTAACCACTTCCATACTATAACAATGCCAAGGAAGTTCTGGTAGGATTGCCCAAATAGGTACCAAGGGAGTTTCCTCCTCTGGTTTAAATGTGGGAGTCCACAGTTGTAGCCTCATGAGCTGGCCTTGGATAAACATTTTTCCTTTTGACCACACTGTTGTGTGATCAAACTCATTGTCCAAGTCAATGTATATGTGTCTGGAGTTGAAATGAGTCAGCTTAACCCCTCCTTTAAGCTCAGTTTGTAGGATGAACTCTTTTCTAATAACTTCCATCCTTGGCATTGTATGTGTAAACTTCCCAATAAGGGTGTATTGACACTTAGCTGCTAAGTTAACCATGAAGTCCTCTTCAGAGAATAAAACTACAGGGTATCCTTGCTTTGTGGTGATTTCAGGGGGGGAGATACCTATAGGAGTACTTTGGACAGTCTCTTGGGCTCTAAGTCTGGTAGCAAGATTGTGTGTTACAATAGGATTTGGAGGGTTGGTAGTATTTGGAACAGGAGTTCTGGTTTGGTTGTTGATTTTGGGAGCATGATTGTTCCTAATTGGTGGATGACTGTTCTGATCTTTTCTATGGTTGTTGGGATTGAACACCTCAAAGTTGTTAGAAATTTTCAAGGGAGTAGAGTTGGGAATGTAAGGTTTATGACCAGCTGTTTCATATCATTTCATCATTCTTTTATTTCATAAGACTTCCTTTTGATCATATACATTTCTTTCATAAACATTCATTTGGAGTCAAAGCTTTCAAGTCAAACTTCCTTGAAACCATAATAAAATTAGGTGGGTTCAAATCACTTCAACTTTCAAACATGAATGTAAATGAAATTATGCATAAATACTTTGAAATCCATCAATTAAAAATCATGCTTTAAACAACCCACCATGAATTTCAAGAACCTTTAAAGAGCTAAATAGAGAAAATACTTGCAAACCATCAATTCATACATGTGAAATTATTTTGCATCAAAATAGACCAATAATCATTAGTTTAACCATGATTCATGCCATTAAGTAGAAATAAGAATTATTCATATGAAAATCTTATTTGAAATCACGAGATATAGTTGAAAGAGTTTTGGACTCTATGGGTCTATGGGTGGAAGAACCCATAGATAAACACCCACATACCTTCGAGTAAAATTTAAAGAAAATAAACATAATTTATCATGTAATCAAAATATTTTAGGAATGAGAGTGGAAGGAATAATCTTATTGAAGCCTTACATACCTAGAATCCGAAGCTTTACTCAGAATCGAAGGATTTAATTAATACTCTTGAATCCTATCCTTTTCTTCTCACTGGAGTATTTTGTGTACTATCCGTAATATATGAATCACCGGATTAGTATTTCTACACTACTAAGAACTAAAACTATATTTTGAAAATTATAAAGAAGTGTATAGAGAGAAGAATTGTTTGAGAAAGCTTGATGAATAAAATGATGAAATAAGATGGATATTTATAGGTTTGAAGGAGGGACCTAATAATAATTAATATAATTATAAAGAAAAATCTAAAAATTTAATGGGGGATTGTGATATCATGAGTGATGTCAAATGGAGGTCTATTGATGTCATGGTGATGTCAAATAGATCTAGATCTTTCATGGTTGGTGAGAAAAATCTTCTTTTTTTACGGAATACCCTTTCAGAGCTACGTTTGAACAAGATAACTTCATAATTAGGATTTGGTGTTTTAATATGAATTGTAGATATAGAAGTATCCTTTCATTTCGTTTAAGAATCAACTGAATGGGATCACCCTAAAGTGAAATATAATTTTTCTTCTACAAACACTCCATTTCATCATATCACCATGTCTTTCAAAGATTAATTTATTTGACCTACTTAACCTCCGAATCTTAAGCTACGATCTTCACAAAAGTTATAGGTAATGATGTTGGAGTTATTCAAAAATTTGAATCACCTAATTTAGACCATCCTATAAAAAGTTATGGCCAAAATATAAAAGAAGTATCATTTTCGTCGAGAATTGAAATACCCTATACAATGTTTTTAGGGGGTGTTACAAACGTGAAACTCATCCATTTCATTCCATATTCAAATGTGATCTCTAGTAGAGTAAGATAAATCATATATATTTATGAAATGGTTCAAATATCTTTTATTTGTATGTACAATTCATCGTTAACTTTAATCATTATTTATTTATTTATTATTTATAAGGGGTAAAAAGCTCCAAATACTGTGATTTTATATTATGACAATTTCGTTTATATGAATATTAAAAAATATAGCAGGGAATGCTTCTTATCCTAAGTTTGTATACATAAAATATAATAGGGAATGCTTCTTATCCTAAGTTTGTATACATAAAATATAATAGGGAATGCTTCTTATCCTAAGTTTGTATATATATATATATATATATATATATATTAAAATAAAAAATATAATAGAAAATGTTTCTTATCCTAAGTTTGCATATATATTAAAATATATAATTTGATGAATACACATGAAAAGTATTTTAAATTTATTTTTTTAAAAAAATGAAAATTCGAAATAATTTCTGTCGATGACATTTTGTTTTTACAAATACATATTTGAAGTATTTAAGTTTATTTTTTAAAACTCAAAAATTGAATTTTTTAATATTGATATATGGCACTTTTGTATTTTCTATTATATAGATAGAAGATTAAAATATATAATTGAGTTTTGAAAGATTATCTGTAAAGCTATTCAATTGTCTATTCTTTTTTTTCCCCCCAAAAAAACAACTAATATCTAAATTATCCGTTCAATATTTCCTTTAACGATTTTTAAGTTAAAAGAATTTAAGTATAAAATAATGTCTTTTTAGCTTTATCTAAATAATAAGTTTTTAATTAAATTTTAAATTCTTAATAATGAATACTTACATCATTTAGTGTTAACCTAAAAATTTTCTTCTTCAATTAATATATTTGTAATTTTTTTTATGGAACTAAAAACTAATAAAATGACTATACTTCAAAGAATTATTGCAATACAGGAAATTCTATAAGTTAATATTCGACTCTCAAAGCATTATTGGCCTTTCTTAATGAATGGAGATGTAGATGATGTGGTGGAGCTTTAAAAATCCTTATCGTTGATATATTCATTTCTTTCCAGCATCATTATTTTACTCTTCTTCGTATTTGCTTTACTTTTTTCTTTTTAACTCAACATCTAGTATTATTAATCTTATAGAAAATTAATGAAAAAATAGTCTTAACAATGGAAAGGGTACCTTAGGATGAACAACATATGAAAGCACTAAGTACTAACCTACATTAAAATGTAGTACATGCTCGCCAAGAAAGTATATACAAAACTATGTAGAGCTAAAAGCTCACATACACACGGAAAGAAAAATGTAGAAATACTATCATGGTGAAAGAAATGACTCACAATGAGCATCTATAAAAAATACAAAAAGTAAAGTTAATTACTTCAAGTAGAAGAGAATGAATCACATAGAAAAGAGGCATGCAAAATGATAATATTTTCAGTGACCAACTCAACAAAGAAACATAATTATTTTTTTAAGCAATTACGGGAATCCCCTAAAAATAAAAATCAAATAAGCATGAATATAGAAATTTTACCCGAATCTATAAGTCGAAAGACACACTTTGGTAGATTTTCTTAGCACTATCACAAAAACGTTAAATGATTGTAGAAGTAGAATTTGCAAAAAAAAAAAAAAAAAAGGGAGCAGAACAGAGGAAATAGAAGTAGAGAGAAAAAAGAATTGATACATACAAAATTAGGCCAAAGAAATTTAATTTTACAGATCTCCTGCCGGACCAAAATAAATTGAAACTGAAAGGGAAAAGAATTGAAAGCATATCTGCTTTCACTACTTCTTTGTGCAGAAGTTTTTAAACTGGCAACCACCTTTTTGGTGGAGAAGTCAAACTGACTGTTTTTAAATACTGATTTAAAGCTGACTATTTTAAATTTTTAAATTGTATTTTTAATTAAATATGCTTATATAAAATCCATTTTAGTAATTCATAAATTATATTTTTTTGTGTTGCTGATACGTAGGCGTGTTCACCTCTCCTAATATATATATATATATTGCACTTGTATTACCTGGAGTTCTAGGTTATTTCTACTACTTTGTGACGGGTGGCTACTCGATTATTCTATGATGCGACTTGTTGTATGATTGATTGATATTGATTGGGCAGTATTCATGCGAATTACATATGCACGTGGCATAGTTTGCTTTTTGTAAAGAAAGAAAGAAGGTTTTAAGCCTTTTAAAATGGTTTTGCTATTCTCTATCTGTTGGGCTCCGAGTGAGAGAAATATCATTTATAATATAAGGAAATTGTTTTAAAGGAAAGTATACCATTTTTGAATTTTGAGACTTAAAAAAAGTCTTTTTGCTTATTTCTATTGGGTTCACATTCGAGTCCCAAGTTCGGACAATCATTAAAATTATATGACTAGTGGATAAATAAATCTACTTTTCTGATAGGCTCGTGGAGTTCACTTCAAGGAGACTACTTTGCTGATACGCTCGAGAAGTTTACTCTGTGGCAGCCCAGAGACTGGATTTTGGTTATGTTTCACTCGCACATCATTTGTTGGCGAGCTCGAGATATCATTTTCGGCGGCGAGAGGATTCTTCCCAGCTTCTACTATTAAGCACTTGGCCATTGCATTGCATCATTTTGTTGTATTGTGTATTGTGAATTGCGTGTATTTGGATGATACTTGCTTGATTATGTTGCTTTTCACTATCATCAGTGTTTATTATTATTCGTAGATTTTTTAGACTGTATTTGTAGCACTATCCTATATATATATATATATATATATATATATATATATATATATATTAGCTCCTATGTAGGTGACACTAGTTCCGAGGTTAGGTATTGTATTAGTTTTTCATCTTGTCACTTTCAGTCCTCTTCTGTATATTTGTATCATACTACAGTGTCACGACCCAAGCCTAGGGCCTCGACGTGACACGACAAATGAGACACCTGGAGGTACCTCACTCAAGCCTCTTAGCATTCATTTAGCTTTTCATAAGTAATGACATACCATAACAAGCGAAAATAAAAACATTTTTCCATTTGTGTTCAAACATACCTCTACTAATAGACTTGGCGGGGGCTAACACATGTCCCTAGCTCACCCTCAAAATAAGTTTCAAGAAAAGCCTTAATAAGAGTCTTCATGTTCTACATAACATAAGCTTAGAATAAAAGGGATGTTGTTCCCGAACCATGGGAACTCACTGCAAGCAATCTTCAAACTAACTCAAGCTAGCCACGTGGAGGAAGTCGAGGAGCGACGTCGGTTCCTACATGGTGATATCATGTAGGCAAAAGTATGCGTTAGTAATTTGAATGTATTAAGTATGTGAGCGTGCTATGCAATATATCATTATACAATAAGGTGATACAATGGACCATGCTAGAACCTTGTATTCATTTGAAATACCATTTGGAGTTATGAAGTTTAGTCAATAAAATCTAGAAACCATCATGAATCATAAAAGAAACTTAAACATTATAGAGGAAATCATGGGTCATTATAAGAAACCATATACTTGCAAAATTCCATGAATCGTAAATAAATATACCATAAATCTTTTGAAAGGAATCTATAGCTTTGTGAGAGCATATACTTTGCTCTGTGATAGACATAGTAGACATCATATGATATATCTTAAACATTGGAAGAGGGACCTTGTACCTTTGTGAGAGCGACCGTTAACCGACATAAACCATGTGAGCTATAACATAGACTCCCGATGTTACCCCTACACCGGAGAAAAAGGGGAGACTACTTGCCAAGGTAGACTCCGTCATGCCTAAGTGGATCCACTAAGCTATTGTGTAAATCAGGTACTCACCCCTAGTTCTTAGAATCGGGTACTCATCACTAAGCCTTGATATTTTGGATACTCACCTCGTAGAGATTGGGTTTTTGCCTCTATCTCCTTTATACCTCTGGTGGCACGTAGTTCTAGGACATGGGTATTCGCCTCTAGTCTAAATCGATGCTAGGTAAGCTCTCAGCAGAATAACATTTAAGTATCATAATAACATAAGCATTTATATAACTTTAACATAAAATCATCATTCCATGGAATAGCTCATTAAAACCTTTGGTATCATCATGGCTGCTATGCCCTATTTATCATTTTACTAATGAACCTTGATTTATAAGAACATTATGTCTACAATTAGTGATGGTATTCCGGGTACCATGCTAATCGGACCTTCCTTTTTGGAAAAATATTCAAAAGCGTTGACGGCCTATAGGGATGTCATACATGTCATATCATAACCTTAAATATTTCATCTGATTCAATGTGAGAATTGTCCTTTCACATTGAAACCTTTGGCTAAGAAGATCTTTCATCAATCAATCATTTCATAAAGACTCCCCTTCATAAGCATTTACTTCATAACATTTATTGGAGTCAAACTTCATTTCAACTTTACTTTATCATAGGAAACTAGGTGGGTTCGTTTTAAAAAGACTTTCAAATACATTTAAAGGATACTTGTATACATGAGAGTGATATGAATGCATCTAATCAAACATCTTAAAAACAACCCACCATATGCACTTTAAAACTACTTTTCAAACCTTCACATATATCAATAGGAGTAAGGAAACTTAAAATATACCATAATCTATGCATTTGGAACCATCATGTAAAATCCCATAAGATTTCATCATTTAAAATTGATATACTAAGTTGAGAAAATATTTGGGCTCCATGGGTGAAAGAACCCATGAATGAAAACCCACATACCTTAGATTGAAGCTTTTAAGAAAGTTTAATTCTTGGTCTTCTATGTGGAGCCTTGAATTCTTTGAGTTTGAGAGAAAAATTGGAGGAGATGATTTGAGAGAGAGGAGGATGAAGTTTAGGGTTTTGGGGAGGTGAAAGACTGAAATGAAATGACCCAAAACGCATTCAAGTTCGTATATATAGATATTAGATAATTTTCCCAAAATGTCCTCACAAAATATGGAAAACTGGACAAGTCCATGATAGGTCCGCGATGCGGATGTGTCACGCACCTTTCTAGTCGACAAAAAATGAAATCTGGAAAAAATTGTCCCAAGTTCGCTATAGGTACGCAACGCGGACTTGTCGCGGACCTCTCTGGTCAACAAGCATAACATTTGACTCCGAACTCAGAAAAATGCAATATTAGTGGCGTTGGAAAAAAGACTTAAAAACCTTTAATTTGATAGGTTAAGGGCCACCCAATTCGTTATATTCTAGGAGATATGGTCATTTGAAGTTGACCCTTATACGAACTCATTCGAAAACTTAGCCGATAAAAATTCTTTAGAATTGGCTTGGTGTTAGAGATCCCTTATAACCCTAAAACACATCTAATACTCTTAAAATACTTAGAAATAGATCCTAACTCATATATACAACTAAAAGTCACCGAGTTCGATCCTATATGCCTAAAAAGAATGGTTCGAATCTTGGCATAGAAATTTTTGAGATGTTACATACAGATCTATGCTATGGCCCATTTTTATATTTTACTCCTGTTTTCGCTTACTTCTTATTGATATTATTAAATTTTTATCTTCTTCAACTTTCTTGTTTGAGTTTTGGCTTTCCTACTTGGATTTATAGTAGACGCCATCATGACCCAATTTAGGATCATGACAAATAGATTTAACAACAAAACTCTTGTAAGGTCAATACTTTGCGATCTAGACCATTTTTTTGTTGATCAACTCGACATGCTGACCAACACAACAACTAGTCATTCCATTAATGCATTTTTGAATTCCAATTTGGTATGGCTTTGGCAATCGAAAATAGAAGAAAACGTCGATCCTATTATTACAACATCTGATAATTAAAAAATGTTATTAGCGAGAAATTGAAAGTTATTGTATGATTGAGGCATACCTAGAGTTAGTAAGTTTAGATCTGAAGGATTACTAATTATCACGACTAATTTTTCAGGTCGTGATGGCACCTACTAATACCCACCAGCAGGTAAGCCTAACTTTTAACCCTTAGCCCGAAACCAGAGGCAACGGGCTATAAAGCAAAAAATGAATAAATAAAGCGAAAAGTAAGTAATATTGAGAAGAGAGAGAACAACTTAAACAAACATAAGAAGCCACCCCAAGACTTGACATTAGCAGTAATCGAGCATCTAAATCAAAATAGGAGTACAAGGTTTTTTTTAAAAAATAAAAAATAAGTATAGACAGTCTTCGAAAGCAAGTAAGAGTTCGTTATAGATGGGAATTGGCAACTCCGAATGCCAGAAGCTCACCAAATCTCCGAACCAAAAGCTGCTTTGCACCAGTTTAAATCAACAACGAAACCCGAACTATGATCTGTAGGTGGCATAAGTGTAGTATGAGTACCAAACAAATGGTACTCAGTAGGCATAGACCGACTGAGCTTCGCATATAATGCAAGTATAAATAACATATAAGCAGGTAAATATTGCACCAATAACTAATCAGAAATTATCACAATAATGACAGGAAATTAGACAAAGAGACTGGAGACATAGATAAAGGAGCAGAGGTGAAGAAACGCACCTAAAACGCTATCCAACAACCTATTAACAAGAAGAAGGCATCATATGAGTCTACTAAATAAGGATACAGTACCAACGGGCAATGCTAACCACATAATCACCTAATAACTAATCTGACTGAACCTAAAAAGAAGTACCAACCATAATCCAAATCAAATACCTCATAAACCAACTACAAATACAACCAAAGGTAAGTATAAGTAAGATCAAATAATAACCGACCGGACGCCCATACCTTCAGAAGGTACAAACAATGAAAAATATACCTCTGGCCCCAATAATCCGAGCAACCACACCATACAAGTATATTGGTGATAGGCGATGCTAATGAATGCAAGTCTATAGTAAAACCCATAGTGTCATCTGTAATCAGGGCCTTTAACCCAAAGTGTCATCTGTAATCAAGGCCTTTAACCCAACGTGTCGTCTATAATTAGGGCCTTTAACCCAAATTGTATAGACCCACCTCATCCCTCGGCCTGTCAGGTTGGACCAATGCAACTCCCTTATTTGGTACAAGTATTCACAGCCAGAGGGACCCATGGGGGATGCAGGAAGTTCGTATACACTATCTGGGCCCAAACCAAGTCTTATATAAGTTATCTCCATTGATGATACTAGAGGAATGTGTAGCCAAATCAAGTAGAAAGGACGAAGATGCGCCAGATATCAATAAACTAGTAACCTCAAATCGTGAGCATCTTGAGAAGGGTCTACCCAGCTAACCAGTAAATTCCCAAGGGCATCGGTCCAGCTAGTAATAGTAAATCTGGGGGCATCGATAAGTAAAGAAAGGGTGTCGACACGCCGAATATCTAAGTAAAATTGAGCACATCCCAAATGTCTCTAATGCCTCAAGTAGAAAAAGGAGTACGTCCTCGACGCCTCATAAGTTTTAAAACTAGTGACCAAGTAATCCAGGTGGTACGACACCTATTAAAAACCAGTTTAAAACTAGTAAAAGCATGAGAAAGCCTTCTCAAAAATAGCAGTGAATATCCAAAAAGAATCTAGAATCGTACCACAAAATTAGTGAATATGCTCAATCAATGCAAGCATGCCATCACTAGTATTCAAATAAGGTACACAGTCTGAAAAGTACATAAAGTCATACCATACTAACAAGGAAAAGGAACTAACCTGCGGTCTAATTGCTCCTCGAATACGGCCTCAGGCCCAACAATGAATAATAGATAAGCGGCATCATAAGCCTAACACTAACCAAAAACGAAAAATTAAGACGACTTAGATTCAGATAGAGGGAGAAACATTTCTAGGAACGGTGCCTTACCCCAAAATATGATATCTCATCTCCCAACGAGCACAACTAAGACAACCTACGGCTACGATAAGCCTCAAAGGTCTCCAGTACTAGCACTAAGTTACACTAGCTATCAAACTAAAGCATCTAAGGCTTAGCCCTAGCCTAAGTCCATCAATACCGATCCTAATAAGGATAATATCATCCAACCATAGTGCAACCAAAACCACAAGCCTAATATAAGGATCTCAAGAGACTATACCAGTCTAAGTCCCAACTAGAGTCAATAAAATGAGATAAAAGGATAAAGGCCCTAAACCCAGCCAATACCAACTTAAATCATATGCAATAGATATAAAACAATATCTAAAAGAACTCAGTCCAAAGAGGGAGACTGTATCCTACCTCGAAGCCAAACACACATACTCTGAATTCACCTAAATAAAGCTCTTGACCTCCGAATGTAATGACCCTCGAGGTGATTTCTTTGTTTTTACATGTTTTTACCATTTTTCCCTCTCCCGTAGCTTCCCTGTAGCATTTAAGTAGTATTGGGATGGGTGGAACGCTCCCCAAGGCATTTGGTTGAGTCTTGAGGCCTTTTGGGCAATTGTAAGGTTTAAGGCTTGATAGAGTTGACTTGAGTCAATATTCAGAGATTTTTAATGTTGGGTGACAATTCTGTTAATTCCATCAGCTTTGGAAGGGCTATTTTGTTCTAGGATGAGTGATGGTTTGGGTTTTGGGGTTCTTGTTTGGAGTTTCTGAGATTAGTCATTTTAACTTCAAAGTTTTGGCCAAAGTTTGACTTCGGTCAACATTCTTGAAAAATGTGCTTGGATGGAAATTCTGACGATGCAGTTAGCTCCAAAATATCGATTTGGTCTAGAACAACCCTTCATTCGCTTCTCGAGGCCTTCAGCCTAACTCCGAGGCCCATTGTGGAATTATGCTCAAAATGACACTTGGGTGTGGAGCCACTTTTCATTAAAAAGACCTCGTACAAAATTTTTGAATATGCCATTGAGTATGGAACTTCGAATTTGGTAGGGTAGCATATTTTATTTGTACAAATGGGGTTCCAAACAAATCCCGAGTACCCCATCGGAGAAATTAGACATGCCAAGTCCATTTTGCACAAGCTGAGTCTGATGCCTTCACTAAAGCGGCCAGGAGGTCGCTAAAGTGACCAAGCCCCATGGGCGGGTGTCTCTAAAGCGACGACAGGTCGCTAAAGCAACCCCTCGCTTAAGCGAGGCCTGCCTCCTTAAGGTGGTCACTTAAGCGACCAGCGGGTGTTCTCTTTTGCAACACATGAGGCACGTTTATGTGCTAAAATTTTAGTTATTCCATACAACTTTGGGACACAATTTCTCTCTCAATTTAAGGGCAATTTGAATGATTCCAAAGACTAAATTGTATTTTTTTGAGGGGATTCTAGTGGTGTGATCAGAACTTGTCTTTGAGACCTTGTGTGAGGAAAAATTGTACATTTTCTCTGCAATTTTAGTTATATTGGTGAATAAGTTGAGAAGGAAGGTGCATGTTGGTTGTGAGCTAATTTTACTATGGAATTGTGTTCTATTTTAGAGCATAAGCTTAGGGTAGCATTTAGGACCTATTTTTGGAGTTAATTCCATGAGTTACGGAGCGGGTCCCATAATTTCCAATTTTTGACTCTGAAATAGGCCCATTTTAAAATTCAATAATTTTAATATCACAATGTCCGTATTAACGTTTGAATCTATTCTTGATAGCATGGTAGTATTTTGAGGCCGTTCGAAAGGGAAAAACACACGAATAGAGGTTCGAGTGCGGTTTTGGCTTCGAGGTAGGTTATGGTTTACCCGTTTTAGACTTGGCTTAGTTGGTTATGTATATATTTGAGTATTTTGAGGGTTAGGATGGTGTTAGAACTAGGTTGTTGGTATGCTTGATCCTTAGTAAGATTTATTGGCCATTTTGGGTTAGTTAGCTTAGTGGTTGAGCCTTAGAACCTTAGTTCAAGGTGATTTTTGCCTTGGTTATCGGTTAGATCCTTAGATTGCTTCTAGGTGGTGTGGAACTTAGCTCGTGCACATTTTGATTGTTATGTTTGGGTTGTGTGCCACCTTTGTGCTATGTTTAGTTGTTTCTTGTTTTGATTGAATTGTTAGGCCTAAGGCCATGAGCTTGGACTACCAGGTTAGTACCATGAGTTGTGGAGGGTGTTTTACCTGGTTGTACATATGCATTGCATCATTTGAGATTATTGATTGGGTTGCATTGGTGCATAAGCATGATCATGGCATACTCGCATGTTATTTCTGAAAATAAGGAGGTTTTGAGCTATATTTTGAGATATACTATATTTTCTACGAATTTTGAGCTCTAAGGGAGCGAGATATCGGATTTTGGATTGATTTTATCAATGAAACTTGGTTTTGAGGAAACAGTACCTTTTTCATATGATTGTGCATATGTTGATGAGCTCCGGTGACCTGCATATTAAATTTTGGGTTTTACTTTTTTGATAAGCTGAGGAAGGGTGCAGTTGTCTTGGGGATCTATGGGACAGTCGGTGAGATAATTCTAGAACCTTTTGCATTTATTCTTCATTGGCCACATACACATTGCACTTGTTTGGTATGAGTTATGGATTGTATGGTAGTTTTCATTGTAACTCGATTATGGTTTTATATTTGTTTAGAGTTGGACTACCGTTATGATTCTATTTAGACACTGTATAACCTTCTTATTCCTTATATATGTATATGATGCTTCTTAGTCCGATCGGCCTATGATTCCTACTCAGTACTCTATGTTTTGGTAGTCATATTACATTTTTGCATTTTTTCTGATGCAGCTCACAATACAAGCCACCCTTCCTGAGCGTTGGATCTCTCATAGCTATCACCGACCTCGATCGTGATGAGCTATGGCATCCAAAGACTTGTTGCTTTCCCTTGTACTGACTTATGTTTTATATTTTTCTTAGTCAGTTATTCTGTATATATGGCCTTTCTATACTTAGTAGCTTCTATATAGGTGACACCAAGTTCATGGATTTGGTCTTGTGTCAGTTTATTTTCCTGGCACTTTTGGGCCTCTTGTGTATATTTTGTATCGTACTATAGGTTTATGATATGGCCTACTTCTTATATATGTTAATTATGTCATTTTTTATTATTATTACTATTATACTAAACTGTTTCCTTTCGCAAACTTGTGTTCTTGGGTTTAGGCTTACCTACTTGGTGGGTAGTAGTAGGCTCCATCATGGATTGATTTAGGTTTATGACATTGTGGAATTAGAGCCTAGATTCACCGATCTCACCAGTACCGGAGTAAGTGTTTAGTAGAGTCTCGTGGATCAGTATGATGACATCCGTATCCCATCTTTGAGAGGCTATAAGGCATTGTTAGGAATAATTCACTTGTTTTTCTGTATCATACGTCCATGACTGTAGAATTTTTTGAGTTTTGTTTGTTTCACTCTTTTTCAGATGCCTAAGATGAGATTGTCTTCAGGTGGGCGAGAGCCTCCTGCTCCAGCAGATAGAGCCTCGGCTAGGGGTTGAGGCCAAGGTTGACCAAGAGGTTGAGGTAGGGAACGAGCTATAACACCAACTCGAGATCAGGAGAGGGAATCGTTACCAGAGCCTGACGTAGAGGTTGAGCATATTTAGCATTAGTCGGAGGGTGTGGGGACAACCCAGCCTCCTTCTAGATTTGTTGCCACGCCAGTTATGGAGGATACCCTAGCAAGGATTATCAGCTTCATAGAGGGTATGACCCAAGTAGGAGCTATGCCAGTACTTCAGCAGGTTCGGAGTGGAGAAAAGAGACTCAGACTTTTGCCCAGGTAGAGGTATCGGAGGGTCAAACATTAGGGGCACAAACTGCTGCTGCGTCCCCTTAGCTAGTAGTCCAGCCGATGCCCACTTTTTCTCCACCCATGGCAACCAGGCCAGCCATATCTTCAAAGGAGCAGAAGATGCTAGAGCAGTTCATCAGGTTAGGCCCTCCCAGGTTCTCCGGTGCAGTGGGCGAGGATGTCCACGAGTTCCTAGTTAGTTGTTAGGAGAGATTGAATAACCTTGATTTAGTGGAGTCTCATAGAGTGGATTATGCTGCCTACAAGTTAGATGGGCCAATGAAGCAATAGTGGAGGTCTTATCTTCAGTTCAGGCCAGTCAGGTCACCTTCGAGGACTTGGGCTCAGTTCTTTGAGGCTTTTTTGGAGAAGTATGTACCTCATTGACTGAGGCAGTAGTTGCGGGATGAGTTTTTGGGTTTGGCTCAGGGGTCATTAACAGTTGTAGAGTATGAGGCCTGGTTTCATGAGTTGTCTAGACATGGGATGATGCTTATGCCGACAGAGCATAAGAGAGTGTCTAGATTTGTCTGAGGGATCTCATACCTACTACAATTGGCTACGGATCAGATGGTGGCATCGGGCCAGTTCTATTTTTAGATAGTCGATCATACATGCAAAATTGAGGGGATCTGTCGCGAGGCCTATGGGGGTCGCGACAAGAGGCCCCGCCATTAAGGCAGTTTTAGAAGGTCTCAGTCCTATGGTAGGGGTTTTTGGGGCAGAGGTTACCCACCGTAATTTTAGCCTCCTAGGCCGATTCAGGCATCCCTTCAGCTTATAGATGGTGGAGCTACTGTAGGTATTGTCCTATAGTCCCAACGCTAGTTCAGACTCCTCAGGGTGTATACTCAAGTTATTCATGCCTTGGTGGCCAGCTAGGTTCAGTCAAGTCATCTCAGCAGGTCAGCTCTGGTAGAGGTTGTTATGCATATGGCGAGTTTGGCCACTTTACTAGACAATGCCATAGGGGTCGACCTTTCAGACATTAGGGGTAGAAGGGTCATCGGGGATAGCAAGTTCAGGCCCTTAGGGCTCTAGTTTAGTCTACTAGGGGTGGTGATTAGGGCAGCAAGGGTGGTCCCAAGGAAACTTGAGGTGGTTTTCAGGTAGATAGGTCGGGTGGCCACAGTGGACGTCACATGTATGCTTTTCCGAGGTACCCGGAGGGGGAAGCTTCGGATGCCATTATTATAGGTATGATCTTTATCTCACATCAGCCTGTATATACTTTATTTGACCCAGGGTTGACCTATTCTCTTATGTGTCTGCTTATTATACTACGCGTCTAGATGTGTTGTGTGAGCTCTTGCCTATGTTGATGCATGTAGCTACCCCCGTAGGTGATTCTTTAGTAGTGGATCGAATGTATCGATCTTTTGTGGTGACTATTTTGGGGTATGATACTAGGGCTGACCAAATTATTCTCTATATGGTGGACTTCTACCTGATTCTAGGTGTGGATTGGTTATCTTCTCATCATGCGATCTTGGATTGGTTCACCAAGACCGTCACTCTATGCATACTAGGCATTCCTTTGATTGTATGGATGGATACTGTTAGCCATATGCCTAGGGGAGTGATCTTTTTTCTTAGGGCGCAATGGTTGGTAGGAAAAGGGTGTCTTGCTTATCTTGCCTATGTTCGCGATACTAGTGCCAACACTCCTTCACTTGAGTCAGTTCCAGTGGTTAGAGAGTATCCTGACGTGTTTTCTATCGATTTACCCAGTCTCCCGCCCGATCATGATATTGATTTTAGCATCGATATTGAGCCGGGTACGAAGCCAGTTTCTATCCCACCCTACCGGATAACTCTAGCTGAGTTGAGGAAGCTTAATCAGCAGCTCTAGGACCTTCTAAGTAAGGGGTTCATTAGGCGCAATGTGTCTCCCTGGGGTGATCCTGTCCTATTCATGAAAAAGAAGGATAGGATATCCTATGTCGCGGATTGATGACTTATTTGAACAACTTCAGGGTGCAGCAGTGTTCTTTAAGATAGATTTGAGATCGGGCTACCACCAGTTGAGGATTAGGGCGGCGGGCATCCCTAAGACTGCACTTAGGACTCGATACGACCATTTTGAGTTCTTAGTCATGTCTTTTGGGTTAACTAGTACCTAGTGGCATTTATGGAGTTGATAAACCATGTGTTCAGTCCCTATTTGGATTCCTTCATGATAGTATTCATCGACGACGTCTAGTCTACTCTAGGCATAGGAAGCAGCATGAGCAACATCTGAGGATTATACTCCAGACCTTGCGGGATCAACAGTTATATATGGTGGACTTCGACCTGATTCTAGGTGTGGATTGGTTATCTTCTCATCATGCGATCTTGGATTGGTTCGCCAAGACCGTCACTCCATGCATACTAGGCATTCCTTTGATTGTATGGATGGATACTGTTAGCCATATGCCTAGGGGAGTGATCTTTTTTCTTAGGGCGCAATGGTTGGTAGGAAAAGGGTGTCTTGCTTATCTTGCCTATGTTCGCGATACTAGTGCCAACACTCCTTCACTTGAGTCAATTCCAGTGGTTAGAGAGTATCCTGCTGTGTTTTCTACCGATTTACCCGGTCTCCCGCCCGATCATGATATTGATTTTAGCATCGATATTGAGCTGGGTACGAAGCCAGTTTCTATCCCACCCTATCGGATAGCTCTAGCTGAGTTGAGGAAGCTTAATCAGCAGCTCTAGGACCTTCTAAGTAAGGGGTTCA
The DNA here is from genome assembly GCF_947179165.1 of Solanum dulcamara. Lineage (NCBI taxonomy): Eukaryota > Viridiplantae > Streptophyta > Magnoliopsida > Solanales > Solanaceae > Solanum > Solanum dulcamara. The sequence continues at coordinate 21,816,818 of NC_077238.1, forward strand.
TTAGGCGCAATGTGTCTCCCTGGGGTGATCCTGTCCTATTCATGAAAAAGAAGGATAGGATATCCTATGTCGCGGATTGATGACTTATTTGAACAACTTCAGGGTGCAGCGGTGTTCTTTAAGATAGATTTGAGATCGGGCTACCACCAGTTGAGGATTAGGGCGGCGGGCATCCCTAAGACTGCACTTAGGACTCGATACGACCATTTTGAGTTCTTAGTCATGTCTTTTGGGTTAACTAGTACCTAGTGGCATTTATGGAGTTGATAAACCATGTGTTCAGTCCCTATTTGGATTCCTTTATGATAGTATTCATCGACGACGTCTAGTCTACTCTAGGCATAGGAAGCAGCATGAGCAGCATCTGAGGATTATACTCCAGACCTTACGGGATCAACAGTTATATACTAAATTCACTAAGTGTGAATTTTGGCTTGATTTTGTGATATTCTTGGGGCACACAGTGTCCAAGGATGGGATTATGGTAGATTCGGCATAGGTCGCCGCAGTTCGTGATTGGGATAGACCTACTTCTCCCATAGAGGTTCGTAGTTTCATTGGCTTAGCAGGCTACTACAAGTGGTTTATGGAGGGTTTTTCTTCGACAGCTGCACCCTTGACTATATTGACCCAGAAGGATATTCCCTTCTAGTGGTCTGACAAGTGTGAGGTGATTTTTCTGAGGCTCAAGGCCTTATTGACTTCAGCGTCGATTCTGACTCTTCCAGTCGAGGACCATGTGTTTATAATTTATTATGATACTTTGGGTGTCGGCGTGGGTTGTGTTTTGATACAACAGGCTAGGGTTATTTCTTATGCTTCCAGGTAGCTAAAGCTTCACGAGAAGAACTACCCCACTCATGACTTATAGCTGGCGGTGGTAGTCTTCGCGTTAAAGATTTGGTGGCATTATCTATATGGAGTTCACTGTGAGGTGTTCATTGACCATCATAGTCTTTAGTATATCTTCAGTCAGAGGGATCTAAATTTGAGGCAACAGGTGGTTGGAGTTGCTAAAGTACTATGACATCTCGATTCTTTATCACCCAGGCAAGGCTAATATGGTAGCAGATGCCCTAAGCTGGAGGATAGTGAGTATGGGGAGTTTGGCTTTCTTAGCTACAAATAAGCGACCTATGGCTTCGTACATCTATTCCTTAGCCAACCGGATGTTTATAGTTGATATTTTTGAGCTGGGCAGAGTACTCTCTTGTGTGGAGGCTAGATCTTCCTTGATGGAGCAAATTTGGGCATAGTAGTTTGATGATTCACAGTTGAGGATGATTTGGGATAATATGCTTAGTAGCGAGGCTAGGAAGGCGATCTTAAATTCAGAAGGTATTCTTAGGATTAAGGGTCGTATCTATGTTCCTAGAGTTAGAGACATAATTAGACTGATTCTATAAGATTTCTATTGTTCTAGATATTCTATTCATCCCGGTGTAGCAAAGATGTATCATGATCTGAGGCAGCACTACTAGTGGTATGGGATGAAGAGGGACATTTTAGCTGTTGTGGCTAGATGCTTGAACTGTTAGCAGGTAAAGTACAAGCACCAAAGGCCAGGTGGTTTGACCCAGCAACTAGCTATTCTAGAGTGGAAGTAGAAGAGAATAGCGATGGACTTTGTGGTAGGCTTGCCACATATCTTTCGAGGGTTTGATTCTATTTGGGTAATCGTAGATCGATTAACCAAGTCTGCCCAGTTTCTGCCAGTTCATATTTCTGACAGTTCATATAGGTTATCTCAAATCTACATCCGTGAGATTGTCCTCCTATATTATGTATCGATGTCTATTATCTCTGATCATGGTACTTATTTCATTTTGCACTTCTGGGGGTCTATTTAGAGAGATTTGGGTAGTAGATTGAGCTTAGTATAACCTTCCACCCTCAAAACGATGGTTTCAAAAGGACCATTTAGGTCTTAGAGGACATGTTTTGGGCCTGTGTTATTGATTTTGAAGGGTAGTGGGATCAGTTCCTGGCTTTGGTAGAGTTCCATATAATAACACCTACCATTCTAGCATTTTGATGGCTCTATTCGAGGTGTTGTATGGCAGAAGGTATCGTTCTCTAGTGGGCTGGTTTGATGCTTTAGAGGTTAGGCCATAGGGTACCAACTTGTTGAGTGATTCTATGGATAATGTCTGTGTGATACAAAAGTGACTCCATACTACCTAGAGTAGGCAGAAGAGCTATGCTGATCAGAGGTTGCGGCCTATAGAGTTCATGGTTTGTGATCGAGGTTTTTTGCAAGTATTGCCCATGAAGGGCGTGATTATATTGGGAGGATGGGCAAGCTTAGCTCCAGGTTCATTGGTTCATTTGAGATTTTGAGGCGGATAGGGGAGGTAGCCTATGAGATAACATTACCTCCAGCTTTTTCGAGTGCTCACCCTATTTTTCATGTTTCTATGTTGAGATGGTACATTCTGGATGAGTCTCATATACTTCAGTGGGATTCAGTTAAGTTGGATGAGTCCTTGAATTTTGAGGAGGAACCTGTGGACATCCTAGATAGGCAGTTTAGAAAGTTGAGGACTAGGAAGATCCCATCAGTAAAGGTTTAGTGAAGGCATTGCCCAATAGAGGAAGTGATTTGGGAGAGCGAGGTTGATATGCTGACCCAATATCCTCACCTTTTCGAGCTTTCAGGTACCTACTTTCTTTTACATTCGAGGACAAAATTCCTTTTAGTAGTGGATATTGTAATGACCCTTATGGTCATTTATGTGTTTTGCATATTTTTACCATTTTTCCCCTTCCCGTAGCTTTCTTGTAACATTTAAGCAATTTTAGGATAGGTGGAACGTTCCCCAAGGTGTTTAGTTGAGTTTTGAGGCGATTTGGGCAATTGTGAGGTTTAAGGCTTAAAAGAGTTGACTTGAGTCAACATTTAAAGATTCTGATGTCGAATGATGATTTCGTCAGTTCCATCAACTCTGTAAGGGTCGTTTTGGTCTAGAATGAATGATGGTTTGGGTTTTGGGGTTTTCGTTTGGAGTTTGTGTGATTAGGCATTTTAACTTCAAAGTTTTAGCCAAAGTTTGACTTCGGTCAATATTCTTGAAAAATGTGGTCGGATGGAAATGCTGACCGCGTGGTTTACTCTAGAATGTCGAGTTTTGTCTAGGACGACCCTTCGTTCACTTCACGAGGCCTCTAGTCTAACCTTGAGGCTCGTATTGGAATTAGGCATAAAATAGCACTTGGGTGGGACCCACTTTTCATTAAAAAGACTTCATATGGAAATTTCAAATGTACCATTGAGTCCGGAACGCCGAAGTTAGTGGGTAGTATATCTTGTTGGCACGCACGGGGTTATAAACGAATCCTGAGCACCCTATTGGAGAAATTGGACATGCCAAGTCCATTTTAGACCAGCTGAGCCTGGTGCCATCGCTAAAGTGACTCCTGTTCGATAAAGCAACCGCCGCTAAAGCAGTTAGGAAGTCGCTAAAGTGACCAGGCCCCATGGGCGGGTGTTGCTAAAGCGACGATAGGTCGCTAAAGTGACCCTTCACTTAAGCGAGGCCCACTTCCTTTAGGTGGTCTCTTAATGGACCAACGGGTGTTTGCTTTCGGGACACCTGAGGCTCGTTTGAGTGCTGAAATTTCAGTTATTCCATACAACTTTGAGACACGATTTCTCTCTCAATTCAAGGGCGATTTGAGTGATTCCAAGGGCCAAATTGCATGATTTTTTGAGGGGATTCCAGTGGTGTTATTAGAACTTGGCTTTGAGGTTTTGTGTGAGGTAAATTGTCCTTTTCCCTGCAATTTTAATGGTTTTGGTGAATAAATTAAGAAGGAAGGTGCATGTTGGTTGTGAGCTGATTTTATTGTGTCAATTGTGTTCCTTTTTGGAACATAAGCTTCGGGTAGCATTTAGAACTTATTTTTGGAGTCAATTCCATGAGGTATGGAATGGGTCCCACAAATCCTAATTTTTGACTCCAAAATTGGCCTACGTTCGAATTCGATAATTTTAATATCAAAATATCCGTATTAATATTATGAGTTTGTTCTTGATAGCGTGGCATCATTTTGAGTCCATTTGGAAGGGAAAAGCCCCCGAATAGAAGTTCGAGTTCGGTTTCGGCTTTGAGGTAGGTTATGGTTTACCCTTTTTAGACTTGGCTTAGTTGGTTATGTATATATTTTAGTAGTTTAAGGGTTAGGATGGTGTTGGAACTAGGTTGTAGGTATGCTTGATCCTTCGTAAGATTTATTGGCCATTTCGGGTTAGTTAGCTTAGTGGTTGAGCCTCGGAAACTTAGTTTAGGGTGTTTTTTTCCTTGGCCGTGCTTAGATCCTTAGATTGCTCGTAGGTGGTGTGGAACTTAGCTCATGTGCATTTTGATTGTTACGTTTGGGATGTATGCCACCTTTGTGCTATGCTTAGTTGTTTCGTGTTTTGATTGAACTGTTGGGCCTAAGGCTGCGATCTTGGAGTAACAGGTTAGTTCTATGAGCTATGAAGGGTGATTTACTCAGTTGTACGCATCTGCTGTATTGTTTGAGATTATTGATTTGGTTGTATTGGTGCATAAGCATGATCATGGCATACTCATATTTTATTTATGAAAATAAGGAGTGTTTGAGCTATATTTTGAGATATACTATATTTTCAATGGATTTTGAGCTCCAAGGGAGCGGGATACCAGTTTTTGTGCTGATTTTATTGATGAAATTCGATTTTGAGGAAACAGTACCTTTTTCACATGATTGTACATATGTTGATGAGCACCGGCGGCCTGCAAATTAAATTTCAAGTTTTACTTTTCTGATAAGCTAAGGCGGAGTTCCGCAGTTGTCTCGGGGGTCTATGGGACTATCGGCGAAACAACTTCAAAATATTTTGCATTCATTCTGCATTGGCCACATACGCATTGCACTTGTTTGGTGTGAGTTATGGATTGTGTGGTAGTTGTCGTTGTAATTCGATTATAGTTTTATACTTGTTTAGAGTTAGCCTGCCATTATGCTTCTATTTAGACACTGTATAACCTTCTTATTGCTTATATATGTATATGATTCTACTAATCTCGGCCGGCCTGTGATGCCTACTGAGTACCCCATGTTTTGGTACTCATACTAAATTTCTGCATCTTTTCTGATATAGCTCATAGTACGAGCCACCCTTCCTAAGCGTTGGATCTCTCGTGGCTGTCAGCAACCTGGATCTTGGTGAGTTCCTGGCGTCCAGAGACTTCCTACTTTCCTTCATTTTGTACTGACTTATGTTTTATATTTTGCTTAGTCAGTTTTTTTTGTATATATGGCCTTTTTGTACTTAGTAGCTCATCTATAGGTGACACCAGGTCTGGGAATTTAGTCTTGTGCCAGTTCATATTCTTGATAACTTTTGAGCCTTTTTTGTATATTTTGTATTATACTACAAGTTTATGATATGACCCGCTTCTTATATAATTTATTTATGTCATTCTTTATTATTATCACTATTATACTAAACTGTTGTCTTCTGCGAACTTGTGTTCTTTGGTTTAGGCTTGCCAACTTGGTGGGTGGTAGTAGGCGCCATCATGACCCAATTTAGGGCCGTGACACCGAATCATCTCCAACTGCCTCTACACTAATAAAATATTGATCACCTCATCAATATGGACGTTTTGACACCAATATCACATTTTTTGGAGATAGACCCAAAATTGAGTCTAAAATGGAATTATGGGACCCACAATGGAAATCTCAAAATCAACTCTGTAAAAAGGTTATAAGCATAAAAAGAAACTTGTACCCCAAAATGGGGCACAATTCAAAGCTCGGAATGAAAGAAATTGGTGCATGCAAACGAGTTCTTTAATAATGGAAAGAAAAAATCAAGAAAGAGGTACAAAAGATAAAACTGAGAAACTACCTCAACAAAGGTCCTACTGTTGAAACCAACCACACCACGAATATCCTCACAAAAAATACCACAACTTGGAGCTTTGAATCACCCAAGTCAGACCTATATTGACCAAGATATGATTTTCTAAAAATTTCTCAAATTCCAATCCAAAAATGGACAGTGCAACAACTAGAATTGAAAAACTCACCCAAAGGAAGCTCCTAAGTCACTTTCCGATCCTATCAATGCATTTCTCGCAAAAAATCCCATAATTTAGATCCTAAAACTGCTGAAAACGAAGCTACAATGATCAAGAAACTTGACCTCAAAATTCAACAGACTTCCTACTCAAAAATGTCAATGAAAGAGCTAATTTCATATTCTTAGCTCACACAAAACCTCCCCTCAAGATTCCGATATCACCAACTGATTCTTCATGAAATTTCCTTGGAGTTATATAGTTGAATTGCCAATATCGGGTTTATATAGACCAAGAAATTAATTGTCAAAGTTCTTCAAAAATTCACTCCAAAAATTACCCAATGCAGCAGCTAAAATCAAGATTTTAGCTCAATCGAATACCCCGAATCAGTTTTCAAGCTCACCAATGCATTCTCCTAAAAAAAGCACACAAGTTTTCCTTTTGAACCCCCCAATTTGGATCTTTAGAACTCAAATTATGGGGTTTTAAAGTTGGATAAAAAGACCAAAAATGAGGTTTCACCAACAATGCTGCAACACCTCTTTTTGTCAAAGTCCAAAATCTCCGACGAATTGCTTGGAATTCATTCGAAACTCCATGCACGCATCCAAGATATGCTAGCCCACTAAATTTGAAGTTTCAAACTCAAAGACGCACTCAAAACTTTCATCCGAGTTCATTTCAATAATAAGTGGTTCCATTCCAAAGAGCCATTTTTAGTCAAAATCCACTAGGAGGCTCAAAATGAGAACGGAATTCTTGAGAATCGCACGAAAGGTTGTTCTAGACTAACTCGACATTCCAGAGCTAACCACACTGACAAAATTCTCACTCGAGCATGTTTTCTAAGACTTTTGACCAAAGTCAATCATATGCCAAATTTCAAAGGCAAAAGCGCCAAATGGACTAAACTCGTATCGATTGCCTCGATACTCGCTCCAACCATTCTACTTGCCTAATTTGGGAATTTTAGAGCTAATGAAATTGTTAAAATTCTGTTCTGAGGTCGTTTACCTGAAGTCATGACCGAAGTCAACTTTTGAAGTTATAAAAGCTCCAAAATAGGGAAACAAGCCTAAAATCCAAACGAACGACCAAGCGACCGAACATTCAGTGCCAACAAGTCGCAAATGACTTGGAGTCACTATAAAAAAGATCAAAATATTAAAAAGGTCGGAAGATGAAAGAAATGACCTGGAGGGTCATTACACAAATTTATATACAAGTAATAAAAACTTAAATATAGTGGATATATTTAAAAATAGTCGGTTTGATTGCACTTACCGTTGACAACTTTGATCCACCATATTTCGTAAGTTAAGATTCTAACAGTTTTGTTTTATTATATAAAATCCTTCATAACATTATAAACTAATGATTCAAATATTATTTGTGTTCATGAGGGAATAAGTAAGACACTAAAAGAGAGAGAGGGAGAGAGAGAGAGATAGAGGGAGGGAGAAACCATATTTCTTATACCAATATAGTGGCTAGGAGAAATCATAATATTGAGTCTTTCGCCATTTGTTGTGTAAAAAAGGACTTTATTATTATTTTTTGGCCTTTAACTAGTTCGTCTTGTGAAATTTCATAAAGGCTAGTTCATTAAATACTTGTTAGTTTTTGGTAAAAAGAAAATTTATAAATGTATTTCTCATAATGACTCTTATCAATTTTTACTATGACTCATATGGATATAGACACACAGAATAATTAAAGATTAGATAAATATGATTCATGACTCATATGAAATTTTTTTAACCTATAATTATTCTTAATATTCAAGATGTTTGGGGGTGTTTGGTAAAAATAAAATATATTTTACAAAAATTTATTCGTAAGTAGAAAAGAATATAAAAAGTTTCGCAATTGATAGAAGTTGAGATATAATGAGACTTCTCATAAACTCTTATCCTGTAATTTGTCTAACCTAAAAAGGTAAATCAGATTAGGTTATGAGTAATTTCATAACTTCTTATCCTCTAATATATCTAACCTTAAAAGGCAAATCAAATAAGGATATGAATGATTTCATAAACTAATTAGATAAGGATATGGACAATTTTATAAACTTTTATCCTTACATTTATCTAATCTAAAAAGGTAAATCAGATAAGGATATGGATGATTTTATGAACTCTTATCATTTTATTTATCTAACCTAAAAGGTAAATTAGATAAAGGTATGGAATTCACAAGCTCTTATCCTTTCATTTATCTAACCTAAAAAGGTAAATCAGATAAGGATACAGATGATTTCATAAACTCTTATCCTTTTATTTTTCTAACCTAAAAAGTAAAATCAGCTAAGGATATGGATATTTCCTTTGTGGCAATCCTTATAATATATTATAAATATTATTTCTCTTTTTGCCTCTGATTTGGATATAATTAGTATTCCTATTATGTAAATGTAGTGTTTATCAAGCACTAGCTTTAAATTTATAAATTTGTTACTATTTGTGGTCTGGTGAACTAACATTATAAGGTAGCACCCAAAAAGTTATAAAAGCCAAAAGTACTGATACTAACAAGTCACACTCTCACTTTTCCTTATTCATTTGATTTGTCCAATATTTTCTAAGTTCATTCAAATATGAGTTTTAACAACAATAAAAGAGTTGAAAAGCTTTGTAATAAATAAACAAATCATAAGTCTATCCCTAAAATATTTGGGGTTGATGAGAGAAATGTTGGTGTTGTAGATTTAGGCATTAACTCTAATCAAAATGATAAATGTCTTGTTTGTGCTAGGAAGTCTGAGAACATGGGTGAAAAAAATAGCACTGGTAAGATGCCATGGATTCCTCAGAATCCCATTTCAGAATATAGTACTTGTGGTCATCCAGTTGTTCAAAAATTGGAATTGGATAACAATGTTGGATCATCTAATGAATTAGATTTTTTTGATGATGAAAACGATGAAGATTGATTTCAAGTCGCGTTTAGTACCATTTCCAATAAGTTCAACAACAGTGTTGGTTAGTCCTCATCTTTCTAGGGCAACCCCTGTGTTTACTTCAATTATTTAGTCTTTTTGTTTTCTAAAAATTAAAGTTAATTGAGGCTTGTCCCAACAACTCAGCTTCGTAGAGTCTTTCAGATATAGTAGTTTCACCTTTATGGTTGTTCAGATATTTTTCAACTTATCTATTTGGTGTTTTAAAATTTAATACGCCTTTCGGATTCAACTTTCACATAAGTTACTTTCAATCATTATTTATATAAATCTTAGTGTCATTACAGATCACGGGTTAGTCAAGGTCACTTGTGGTGCCCATTTTGTTATTAATAAATTAAATTTTAACGACGGACCATTATATCCTTTAATGATTGAATATTATTCACTCTTTAATGGTAAGCTTAAAATTGTTAAAACAACCAATTTTGTTTGGTTGATATAGTTATTTTTTATGACCGGATTTATATACCTTCTTAAGAAATGATCATTAAAAGTCTTATTTAATGTATAAAAATAATAATTTCAATAGCATAATAACACAACAATGGATGCACATATTTGATATCACAGATTTATTCTAAGACATAGATAAGTGTAAGGAAATCTCAATCTACCAAAAAAAGCACACTCAAAAAAGTTCATTAATGATACAATGCTCTGAGTTATGGAGTGAAGTTCACCATAAATAATAGAGCTCAGATCGTGCCTAAAATCGAGAGGAAGCTCTAACCAAATCCTGAGTTATTGGAGCATCGATGGAGATTTACTAAGCACTAGGGATATTATCACAACCCTCCCTAGTTGAGACATAGTGCTTACAACCACAAGTGACCCCAAGCTATGCTCATGGTCTGGCATGACACTAAGATTCATATAAAACAATACTGAAGATAACTCAATGCAGAACTAATCTGAAACAGTCTTTCAAGAAAACACTAAATAAGAAAATATCTAATTAATGCCCACAAGCTGATACTATATATGAATGATTGAAAATGTAATAACCTTGAAGGTAATATTTAGAGATTGTTTGCAAAAGACTATTTTACCCCTTCCGATAGTTGCCCCGAGTCATATCTGATTAGTGTTGGGTGCTGATTTTGGAGATTCATTGAAAAGTTTTACGTTTTGGGAGTTTTTGAATTTTAAAGGCTTAAAGTGTTCAGATGTGGTTTTTGGTACCAACCAGAGCTACGTGTCTCGTAGTGGAATTCCATTGACTCTATCAGCTCTGGAATGTTGAATTTGGTATAGTAGAGTAGTCATTTCTTAAATTGGAGTTATATCAAAGATTTAAGGTCGTAAGTTGGAAGTTTGTAGAATTTTAGGCCAAGGTTTAACTTTGGTAAATATTTAGAGTTTCGATACTCGGAATGGAATTCCAACAACTCCGTTGGATTCGGTGGATGATTTTAGGTGTAGGAGTGGTCTTGGTTGAATTTTTAGAGGTCCTGAGCTTGTTTTGGTATTTTGAGGTTTAAAGTAAGTTTTGTTGTGACTTATCGGATTTTTGGTTAAGGAAGCCTTGACTTCAAATTTCGACGGTTCTATTGAGTCCGGAATGTCGAATTTAGTAGGGTAGCATATAAGGTTTGTGTGCACGGGGTTCCAAACGAATCTAGAGGATCCAATCCATGAATTATGAGCTAAATATAATTGTTGTGTTGTGTTATAGAAGATTTCTTCTTCGCGTTCGCGGCACCCTTCCCGTGTTTGTGAAGGTCCACTTCTTTGGCCTTCGCATTGGCGGAGGTGACATCTCGTTTGTAGAGAAGGTACTGGGTAAACCTTCACATTTGCGTTGTATTGGCCGCTTTCACGGATGGTTAGAGCTTTCCCCTTCACATTTGTGGAGTAAGTTGTCTGTGATCGTGAAGGTATTTTTTACCCTGAACAGTGACCTCTTCCAAAAGGTCGGGATTCATTCATTTTCCAAAGTTTTTAGACTTTGAGAGCTCGGGAAAAGGTGATTTTCGGTGGATTTTTGTGGGTAAACAAGTGGGTAAGTTATTTTAACTCATAACTTCTATTAACCATTGATATTACAGAAATTTTGGTCATTAATTCATGATTTTGGACTCTAATTTTGGGGGTTTTACAAGAGCCTAAATATTTTCTAAATTAATGATTTTGGGTTGATTTTATCTCCAATTTTCAAATGGCTTTCACTAAAAGTTTCCTTGTGTTGTGAGAAACATTTTCATCAAAAAATTTCTAGATTTACCCTTTGTTTTTGGAATTGGGTTTTTGGGGTCGATTTCAGCCCAATTTTTTAAAATTATGATTTGGGTGTCGTTGAACTCGTATTCTTATTGGAATTCATAATTGAATAGATTTTATCATTTTTGAGCATTGATATAAGGAAAGGCTCAAGTTTCAGAGTAATTGGGGTTAAATTCAAGGAAAGTGCACTTCTAAACCTTTGTTTAAGTTTGTAGGATCTTATGTTCTTGTTATGTGCGTTGGGGAGTAATGGGAAGTAATTCGAGTTATTCTACTATTGTGATTGAACTTGATAAGGAAGAATTAGGGTAATAAAATGTAATGACCCTCCTAGTCATTTTCTCTATTTTTTGATCTTTTTAGCATTTAGAGCTTTCTGACAGTTTGGTCGCTAGGTCGTTCAGTTGGATTTTATGCTTGTTTCCCTATTTTGGAGATGTTGGAGTTTGGACTATTTAATTCAGTCAAAACACCAGGAAAACAACCTCAAAATTTAATTCTGATGGTTCTATTAACTCTAGAATGGTCATTTTAGGCTAGTAGCATGTTTGGCTCGTTTCTCTTGTCTTTTAGAGCAGGTTTGAGCCACTAGACGTTTTAGCCTTTAATCTTTAACCTAAGTTTGACTTTGGTCAATGTTCTTGGTAAACATGCTTGGATTGAAATCTTGTCAGCACGGTTAGCTCTTGAATGTTGAGTTTCATCTAGAACGACCTTTCGTGTGATTTCCGAGGCCTCCAATCTCATTTCGATCCCCTTTGTGAATTTTGGCTTAAAATGACGCTTGGGTGTGGGAACCACTTTCTATTAGAAAGACCTCGAATGGAAATTTTGACTACACCATTAAGTTGGAAATGTCTAATTTAGTGGAGTAGCATAGTTCGTTTGCGCATATAAGGTTCCGAACGAATCCTGAGCAACCCCATCAAAGTTTTGCCAAATCTTAAAGTTCAGCTGATGCAACCCTTGATAGTGCATCATGGATGGTTCTTCACGTTTGCGAACTTGGTAGCATACCTTCGCTTTTGCGAAGCTTCTTCTCACAATTATGAAGAATGGTCAAGCTGAACTTTGCATTCGCGAACCTGGTCCTCATAATTGCGAAGAATGGTCAGCCTGCCCTTTGCGATCGCGAAACTAGTTATCTCGTTCGCGACATTCAGTTGACTAATCCATATAATTAAAGATCAACCTGTTTTTCAGCCATTTCCTCAACATTCAAAATTCTATAACTAGAGCCAGTGTCACGACCCGATTTTTCCTCAGGTCATTATGGCGTCTACAATAATCCACTAGTAGGTTAGCCAACCTGTAAACCCGGAATGTCAAATAATGGGTTTAAGGGCAAAAACTAAACAACAGTGGCAAATTATAAAAGTAAGAAAAATGAATAAGCGGAAGTAAACCAAAATATGATATAAGCAACTAAATATCTCTCCCAGAACCTGAAAGTTACAAGTACAGAGCTGTTATAGAGTAAAAGACGAGTACAAGTCCTGAAAGTGGACCGGACATATATATACAACAACTGGTTAGTCTCAAAAAGCAAAAGACGGGCCATCAATACTGAAGGACACAGAAATGATCCAAAAATGCCAAGTGCTCACACTAGTCTTTGAATTTAACTACAAAAGGCTCGATCTATTCGTGACTGTAGCTGGTGCTCGATCCTGCATCACAAAAGTAGATGCAGAGTGTAGTATGAGTACCAAGACAACAGGTACACAATAAGCATCATAGGCCGACTGAGCAGTAAAGGTAAAAAAAAGAAATAATATGAAAAAGAGGAATAAACCTAAATAGGAGTCAACATAAGCATCACTAGGGAAAAGTGTACTATCTATGAGAACTACAGCTAACTATACCCAACTGGACCCTCATAAGCCCAGCCGGAAAACTCGTCCGTAAGTTAAGTAAAACCCGAACGAACCCCCATAAGCTTGTCGAGTACAAAAAATAACTACAACTACCAAGGCTAGGAACCAAGAATCTACGATGTCAGGAACTGAAGTACTGTATCATTTCCAAACCAAGAATATCTAAGAGTCAATGAACTAGGGGTGCCTTAGGGGTCAAGGCTGGGACTGGGACCTAGATGCTCGTCTGAATATTCAAAGTGGCCAAGGCCGGGACTAAGTACCCGGATGCTTTCCATAATATAGCGGTGCGGTCGATGTTAGGACTAGGTACCCAGATGCTCGCCGTAACACATCGATATAGTCGAGGCCAGGATTGGGTACCCGGATGCTCGTCATACTTGCAAGACGGCAAAGGCCGAGGCTGGGTACCTGAATACTCTCCGATAATTCAGAACGGAGGCTAGGACTGGGTACTCGGATGCTCACAAATAATTCATCCCTTGGTACCAAATATTCTCCTTTCCAACTAGACAACAATAGTTCCGAAAATCTCCTTCCCAATGTGTCAACTCATATGCCGCCAAAACTTGAATTGGAGCCAAAGCCAAACGATCACGAAATCTAGTATTGCTGACATATTAGAAATCTATGACTATGACGAGTGATGGATAAGGGTGTTATTAAGAGAAAGGGTATCACCTAACTAAGGCTAAACTATTAGGCATTAGCCCGTTACACCATTCTACAAGAATCTAAGTCCATCGGAGCAACGCCAGGGCATCTAACGAAAGTTTACATCCTATACTAAGGCCAACATACTCCATAGTATACATAACATTCTCATTCAACTCTCCTTACAATACTAACAAATATCGAAAAGAAACACATGCTTCCAAAAACCCAAAAAAACCCAATAAAATGCTTAAAATATGATTTCTAACACCTAAGATATACAATTAAACTACCCAACCCAAATTCTAACTATTTAAACATGCTTTCTCATGTTCCAGCTCAATCTAAAGAAAGGTAAACCATAGCCTACATGTAGGCTGAACATGTGAGCTCTAAATCACAATGCCAGAGCCTTTCCCTCCAAGCGGTCTCGAAACACTGCTACACTATCAAAAATAGAAGCACAATGTCGATACGGTCGTTTAGACACTAATTTCATAATTTTTGGAGATGGACTAATTTCGGGGTCTAAAATGGGGAATGTGGAACCCACATCCAAAATTTTGAATTTGACCCCTAAAACAGGTTCTAAACGTCACCTCAAGCTTACAAATCAGGTTTATAACTTAATTTGAGATGCAAAAATAATGCAAGATGATTAAACAATCAATATCAAATTTAAGTACATATGCCACATCATCGCTCACGCACCAGATTTCAAAAATTACCAACTCCTTGGTTTCGACGCTCCGGACTCATCCTGAGACGGAAAAATACAAATCATATATGAAATATGATTGGAAACCATAATTCGGACTTAACGGCGTGGTCAAAATTCTCATCAGAGGTTGTTACAATAAAAAGTGGGTTCCACCTCCGAATATCAAAATCCACCGAGGGGGTCAAAATGAACTAGAAGCCTCGAGAACCGAAAAAAGGTCGTTCTAAACTAAACTAAACACTCTAGAGCTAATCGTGCTATCAGAGTTCCCATCCAAGTGTGTTTTCCAAGAATGTTGATCAAAGTCAAACCTTGACTTAAAATTCATCAAATTCTCAACCTAAGGCCTCAAATCTTCGTTATAACTCCAAAACTGATTTTGTAAAGTCTCCTAAGCCAATTTAGACATTTCAGAGCTGTTGGAATTGATGGAATTCCATTCCAAGATTTGTAGCTCTAATTGACCTCAAATACCACTTTTTAATACTTAATGCTTATGAAAACTCAAAATTTCCAAAAACTTAACTTTTCATAAGATTTTCTAAAAATCAACACCCGATATCAATCAAAAATGACTCAAGGCTACTAAAGGGAGGGGTAAAATGGTCATTTTATAAAAAATCTAAAAATGACCTTCAGGATCATTACAACATCCACTATTAAAAGAAATTTCATCCGCAAAAGTAGAGACAAGGGTATACTTGGAGGGTCAAATAAGTTGGGGAACTGCTCCCACATCTCCTGCTTTGTCTTTTATGTAGCCTCCTCGATCGGACATGGCGCCACTGGACCTTAATCATAGGTATGGACTTGGAAAAAATCTGGCAAACATCTCTAGCTAGAATAACAATTGGCTCCTTAACAAAAGTCAGGCGATCATCCAACTCAATAGAATCATACTGAAGCACATGATACTCATCTGGAATGTACCGACGCAACATAGAAACATGAAAAATAGGGTGTATAGATGAAAATACTGGTGGCAAAGACAACTCATAAGCAACCTCTCCAACTCTTCTTAGAATCTGAAAGGACCCGATATACCTGGGGCTAAGCTTACCCCGCCTACCAAATCTCATCACGCCCTTAAAGGGTGATATCCGTAAAAACACCCGATCTCTCACCTTGAAGTACAAGGGTCAATTCCTGCAATCAATATAACTCTGGTGCCTACTCTAAGCTGTTCTCAGTCTATCCTAACTAACCTAGACTCTGGCTATGGCATCCCAAAGTAAATTAGTACTGTGCGGCCTAGGCTTTGAAGACTCAAACCAACCAACCGGAGTGCGACGATGCCTACCATATAAGGCCTCGAACGGGGCCATCTGAATACTAGAGTGGTAGCTGTTCTTGTACGCAAACTCTGCCAAAGGCAAGTACTTCTCCCAATGACCCTCAAACTCTAATACACAAGCTTGTACCATATCCTCTAAAACCTAAATAGTACGCTCTGACTGACCGTCGATCTGTGGATAAAATGCTATGCTAAGATCAACCACGGTGCCCAACTCTCTCTGAAAGGCCCTCTAGAAACTAGACGTAAATTGTGATCCCCTATCTGATATAATGGATATCGGTACCCCATGCACATGGACCACCTCCTGATTATAGATCCGAGCTAGACGATCTGCAGTAAAAGTGGACCGTACTGGCAAGAAATGCGCTGAATTGGTCAATAGATCAATAATGACCCAAATACCATCATTACCTCTGGATGTCTGAGGCAATCCCATCATGAAGTCCATGGCAATCCATTCCTATTTCCACTTAGGAATGGATAATCTCTGAAAGACTCCCCCAAGTCGCTGATGCTCGGCCTTAACCTTCTGGCAACTTAAACAATGGGATATTTACTCAACTATATCTTTTCTCATACCACACAACCAATAATGCTATCTTAAATCTCGATACTTCTTCACGGTGCCCAGATGGATAAAGTACCTAGAATCGTGGCCCTCGTTCTGAATGAAGTGTCCAATTCTAGGAACACAAAGATGACCATCTAACCATAGTATCCCATTTGATTCTATAGAAGCCTGGCCTCTCTCACATCGCAATACTAATTCTCGAAGCTCTACTAATGCTCTATCCTCAAACTGCCGGCCATAATTCAGGTCCAGTAGAAATGATCGAGCTCCCATAAAAGCCAAAATCTATCTGAAATCTGAGATGTCCAACCTGACCATCCGATTAGCCAAAGACTAGATGTCCAAGTCTAGGGGTCACTCTGCAGTAGACAAGTAAGACCCATACTCCCTGTCTTTTGGCTCAATGCATCCACTATTATATTTGCCTTGCTCGGGTGGTAGAGGATAGAGATTTCATATTTGGCCAGTAGCTCAATCCAGCACTGCTGTCTATTATTAAGATCCTTCTGACTCATAATGTATTGTAGGCTACGGTGATCTATATATATTTTGCAATGGACTCCCTATAAGTAGTGCCTCCATATCTTAAGTGTGAAAACTACCGCCGCCAGTTCTAGGTTATGCGTGGGGTAGTTGCGCTCATGCAATCTCAACTGTTTGAAAGCATAAGTAATAACTCAGCCTCGGTGTATCATTACACACCCAAGACCTACACCAGAAGCATCACAATATACCAAAAAGATCTCTCCCTCAACTTAAAGAGTCAGAACAGGAGCAGTGGTAAGCAACTCTTTAAGTTTCTAAAAGCTTAACTCACAGTCCTCGGACCACACAAAGGGAATATCCTAGTGGGTCAAATATGTCAATGGGGCTGTAATAGTGGAGAAACCCTTAATAAATCGTCTATAATACCCAGCCAATCCAATAAAGCTCTGAATCTTCATAACAGATGTAGTCCAACCACGAATAGCCTCAATATTTGTCGAATCTACCTTAATACCATCTCTAGACACCACGTGTCCCATAAATGCCACAGACTCCAACCAAAACTCGCACTTTGAGAATTTAGCATAAAGCTGCTGATCTCTCAAAGTCTAGACATAGCCCTCAAGTATTGCGCATGCTCCTCCCTACTCCACGAGTATATTAGTATATCATCGATGAATACAATCACGAAGGAGTCAAGATAAGGTCTGAATACTCGAGTGATAAGGTCCATAAAAGCTGCGGGGGCATTGGTAAGCCTAAATGACATCACAAGGAACTCATAGTGGCCATAGCGAGTTCGAAAAATAGTCTTAGAAATTTCAGCTGCTCTAATACGCAACTGGTCATAGTCGGACCTCAAGTCAACCCTAGAAAATATAGTCTCACCCTGAAGTTGATCGAATAGATCATCAATATGAGGCATGGGGTAACGGTTTTTCACTGTCACCTTATTCAGCTGCCTGTAATCAACATACATCCGAATAGTCCCATCCTTCTTCTTAACAAACAGGATGGGTGTACCCCACGGGAACACACTCGAACGAATAAATCCCTTACCTAAAAGATCCTTAAGCTGCATACCGATCTCCTTGAGCTCTGTGGGGTCCATATGGTAAGGTGGTATAGAAATGAGCTTAGTTCCCGACTCCAAATCTATGGCAAAGTCAATATATCTCTTTAAGGGTAGGCCAGGTAGGTCAGTAAGGAAAACATTAGTATACTCCCTAACCACAGGGACTGAATCAATAGTAGGGGCCTCGCTAGATACATCACGGACAAATGCTAAGTACGCCAACCATCTGGATGCAACTAGCCATTGGGCCTGCATAAAGAATATGATCCCAGTTGGTGAGCGACTATAAATACCCTGCCACAAGACTAGGGGAGTGATAGGCATGGCTAATATTACAGTCTTGGCATTACAGCCCAAAACAACATGATGAGGAGATAGCCAATCTATGCCTAGAATAATATCAAAGTCCATCATATCAAGTAAAATAAGATCTGCTCGAGTCTCATGCCTTTGAATAGTGATTGCATTGGATCTACAAACCTGATCCACTACTAAAGAATCCCTTACCGATTCGAAACATGCAACATAAGCTTAAGTGACTCATAAGCAATACCCAAACGTAGAGCAAAATTTATAGACACATAAGAATACGTGGAACTTGGATAAAATAAAGCTGAAGCAGTTTGCTGACAAATAAGGATAGTACCTGTGATAACATCATCAGATGCCTCAGCCTCTGCCCTTGCCGGAGCATCATAGAAGTGGCCCTATCGGCCTCTCCCACGAACATTCACCCTACCATCTGACCTGCCTCCTCGAGAACCTCCCCGAATACCCTGCTGACCATCGCCGCGGCCGTGACCCCGATCTATACCTCTGGTGGAGGTGGCGCTACTACCAATGGCCTAGCTTGGCTGGGATACTTCCTAGCCAAGTGCTATAGAGAGCTACAATCAAAGCATCCTAAAGATGAGCGCCCCATGATAACTCATTCGTGGTAAGAAGGAAGCATACCTGATCTCCTCAATCTCTGCCCTGTGGTGGAATCCCCGAACAGGGCTAACTACCCTCAACTATTGATAGGGCGGCCTGAATCGACTGACTGGACTGACCTTGCTGGTACCTATTCTGTTGGAATCACTGGCGGGGCCTGTCATAACTATCATGGCCTCTAGAATAGGACCCACTGTAGCTACCCTGATGCCTAGGTCTCTTATCGCTGCCCCCTTGGGCCTGACGATGAATAATCTCGATTGTACGGGCTTGATCTACCACATCCAGAAAAGAGTGGCCCATAGAAACTAAGTGCTTGATCCCCAACCTTAGGTAAGGTCTCAATCTGCTCATAAAACATCGTACCCACTCTTTCTCAGTGGGTAGAATGATAGTGGCATGTAGGGAAAGTTGATGAAATCAAGTCTCGTACTCCACAATCATCGTGTGGCCCTACGCTAACCAATTAAACTGATCCCGGAGTTGGTCCCTAACACTTCTAGGGAGTTTTGAGTCAGGAAAGCCTCTGAGAACTAGGCACATGTCAATGGTGGTGACCCAACTAGCCTGGATTGCAAATAAGAGCGCCACCACTGTCTGGCTGCCTCTTTGAACTGCTGAATAGTAAAGTCGATGCCTCTGGACTCCAAAAGACCCAAGCAATAGAGCTTCTCCTAACAGGTAGTCAAGAACTCCATGGCATCCTCGCTAATGACTCTAAAAAATATTGGGGGTGGCAGCCTCTAAAATACCCCTAACATCTTCTGATCCTATAATGACATCACACCCTCCGAAACTACCGACGGGGGTGCAATAACTAGTGAAGGCAGCTGAATCTCAAGTGCTGGCTGGGAAGGCAGATACTGCAGTGCTGGTATGCCCGCTACTCGGTCAGGGCTTGTAGTACAACCCCAATAGCTGTGAAGAGCTATGCAATCACTTTCTGTAGTGCTGGGGTCATAATTATACAACTGGGGGCTGTGTTGCTGGTGGTTGTCCCTCTGGCAGAGAAGGAATAAGAGCGTCCTGATGCTCCTCTACCAGCTCCGGCTCTATCTCCAAGTTGGGAGATGGTGCTGCTCCCCTATCTATTCTACAGGGCCGCCCTCTAGGCCTGCTAGGCCTTGGTGTGTCATCATGATCAATGGTACCACACGTACGAACCATCCCTACGAAAGAGTGGAACAAATGAGATTTCAGGAAATCAATAAGACACAACACTGCATGAAATGATACAATATAGACAATATTCCTAATGACATCCGTAGCCTCTCGAAGATAAGTTACAGATGTCTCCCCACCCATCCGCAAGACACTACTAGATGTTAACTCTATACAAGTGAGACCAACAAACCTGGGGATCTAATACCAACTTGTCACGAACCAATTTTTTCTAAGGTCATAATGACACCTACTACAACCCACCAGTAAGTAAGCCAACCTATAAATCCAGAACGTCAAGTAATGGGTTTGAGGGCAAAAACTAAACAAGAGTGGCAAATTATAAAAGTAAGTAGAATAAATTAGCGGAAGTAGACCAAAACATGATATAAATAACTAAAGATCCATCCCAGAACCTAGAAATCACAAGTACAAAGCTTCTACAAAATAAAAGACGAGTAAAAATCCCAAAAGTGGACCAGACATATATATACAACAACTGGATAGTCTCAAAGAGAAAAAGACGGGCCATCCATATTAAAGGAGACAAAAGTGATCCAGAAATGCCAACTGCTTACCCTAGTCTCCGAATCTGACTGCAATAGGCTCAATCTATTCATGACGGTAGATGGTGCTCGATCATGTATCATGAAAGTAGATGCAGAGTGCAGTATAAGTACCAAGACAACAAGTACCCAGTAAGCATCATAGGCCGATTGAGCAGAAAAGGTAAAAAAAAGAAACAATATGAAAAAGAGAAATAAGCCTAAATAGGAGTCAACATAAGCATCACAAAGGAAAAGTGTACTATCTATGAGAAATGCATCTAACTATATCCAACTGGACCCCCATAAGCTCAGTTGGGACACTCGTGTGTAAGTTAAATAAAAACCGAACGAGCCCCCATAAGCTCGCCGAGTACACAAAATAGGTATAACTACCAAGGATGGGAACCAAGAATCGGCGATGTCAGGAACTAAAGTACTGTATCATTTCCAAACCTAGAATCTCCAAGAGTCAACGAACTAGGGGTGCCTTAGGGGTCGAAGCCGGTACTGGGAACTAGATACTTGCCCGAATGTTCAAAGTGGCCAAGAACGGGACTGAGTACCTGGATGATTGCCATAATACATCAGTGCTGTCTAGTTTGGGACTGGGTACCCATATGTTCGCCGTAACACATTGATATGATTGAGGCCAAGATGAGGTACCCGAATTCTCTTCATACTAGCAAGATGATAGAGGCCAAGGCTGGGTACCCGAATGCTCTCAAATAATTTAGAACGGAGGTCAAGACTGGGTACCTAGATGCTCATAAATAATTCATCCCTTGGTACCGAATATTCTCATTTCCAACTAGACAACAACAGTTCCGATAATCTCCTCCCTAATGTGTCAACTCATATGTCACCAAAACTTAAACTGGAGCCGAAGCCAAACAATCACGAAATATAGTATTGCTGATATATCTCGACAGCTATGACTATGCTAAGTGATGGATGATGGTGTTCTTAAGAGCAAGGGTATCACCTAACTTAGGCAAAACTACCAAGCACTAGCCTGCTATACCATTTTATAAGAATCCTAGTATGGTGTCCAAAGTAATATCCAGAATTAGAGGATGACATACCAAAATCCTAAGTTATGGGGGGAGAGCTGCTCTTGTGAAGTATGTGTTGCAGTCCCTCCCAATTCATCTCTTATCTGCTGTGATTCCAACTTCCACTATACTCAAACAAATAAAGTCCCTTATAGCAGACTTCTTTTGGGGATGGGACAAAGAAAAAAGAAAATACCATTGGGCATCATGGGAGACCCTCAGCTACCCAACAGATGAAGGAGGTGTTGGCATGAAAAATCTGAAAGATGTCTACCTAGCAATGCAATATAAACAATGGTGGATTTTCAGGTCTAAGAAGACTCTATGGGGGAGCTTTCTGAGGGCTAAGTATTGCCAAAGGGCAAATCTAGTAATCAAGAAATGGGACACTGGTCAATCAATTATGTGGAAACACATGATGACAAACAAAGCTGAGATTGAGCCTCATATACAGTGGCACCTTAACTCAAGCTTTTGCAGTTTTTGGTGGGATGATTGGCTAGGAATTGGCCCCCTAGCTTATCACAAAGACTGTCTACCTAGACTTAACAATACCACTGTCTCCAAGTTCCTGAAGAATGGAGAATGGGATGAAGAGAAGGTGAGGTAACATACACCACAGCATCTGATACAGAAGATTCTCAGTTTTTCCTTCAAGTATCAACCTAACATCCCAGATACAGCCTACTGGAAGCTGACCTCAGATGGAAACTTCACTTGTGCTTCAGCTTGGAACAAGATCAGGCCAAAAAGGAACAAAACCATGACTGACACTTATGTATGGAATAAGAATATACCTTTTAGGATATCCTTTCTTATTTGGAGAACTCTCAGAAGCAAGTTGCCCACTAATGAAAGTATCGAGAAATTTGGTCATGCACCTGTTCAGTGCTCTTTTTGCTACAGGTCAGGATGGGATAATATAGATCATATATTCATCTCAGGACACATGGCTAGACATATATGGAATTATTTCTCTGATTGTTGGGGTATACATCACAGCAGCAGCCTCATGAGGAGCACTCTGATGAAATGGTGGTTGGTTAAACCAAATAATGAAGTCCATAAACTATTAATGCAAGCTACCCCCATATTCATCTGTTGGAACCTATGGAAGAACAGATGTGCTAGCAAATATGGAGGAAAAATGTCAAGCAGTACTAGAGTGAAGTTCTCAATTATCAAAGAACTTTACATGCTGATCTTCATAGCTTTCCCTTACCTTATCTGGCTAAGTGACTGGAAGGAGCTAATAATTATGGTGGAAAGCTGCAGTCAGGAGCTGAAAATCACCCAAGTTAGTTGGCACAAACCAACTTACAATGTGGTTAAATTTAACACTGATGGAAGTGCTTTGAATAATCCTGGGAAAATTGGAGCTGGGGGCATCCTAAGAGACCACAAAGGAAACCTCCTTTATGCATTTGCTGCACCACTTGGAGTTGGTTCTAACAACCAAGCTGAGGTACAGGCTGCACTTCTGGGCATCACTTGGTGCATTCAACATGGCTACAACAAGGTCCTACTGGAGGTTGACTCTGAATTACTTGTGAAATGGCTAAAACAAGAGATTACACCACCCTGGACTATCAGGAATTACATCACAGACCTGTAGGAGCTGATCATAATGCTGGATTTCTTTCAATGCAAGCACATTTATAGGGAAGCTAACTTTGTTGCAGATACACTTTCCAAGCATAGCCACAGTGTAGACAGCATGGTTCAATTCTACAGTGCTCAACAGCTTCCTAAGGAAACAAGAGGATACTACATCCTAGACAAAAATGGGGATGCCAAATTTTAGGAGGACAAAACTGAAGAGGATCAAACAACCTCCTTGAATTATATACCATTAATAGTAGTACAGAACTCCCTATGTATAAATTCATAGTTAGGAGTTTTGTAAAGGGGAGAGTCTCCCTTGTTTATTGCCTTCCTAGAGCAATCAACCTACCCCTAGAGGTAAGGATTAGAGTAGATAGTTTCTTTTTTCTTTTCATTCTTGATTGTGTAGGTACCAGCAGATTTGGAAAATAGGAACAAACAACTGCAAGCCAGGTGAGGTTTGCTTCTTGGCATAGCAGCTGCAAAATGAACCAATGGATAACTTGGAGATGGCCTTGGAGCTGCAAGAATGCTGTAGAGATGCAGCACAGGAATCAGCAAAGGGATTTTTCCTTTTGTTTGTTTATCTGGTGCAGGTATCATGAAGCTTTGAGCCTGGTATTGGAGTTTCAGCAGCTGAGATTAGAATTCTTGGACCAACAACCTACCATAGACCTGCAGCATCTCAGCAACATCACTTGCATATGCTACATTACAGTAGCAGCAGTGAATGTAACTGAGCCACAGCAGCAGCAAATCAACAAATGCATCATGACACATCAAAAAGCCTCCAAACTTTGCAGGATTGCAGAAAATACTATAGGGATAAGGCCCAAGAAGTTTCATCACAAATGGACAATTGGAGACGTTAGGCGAGCGACCTTGAAAAAGTTAGCCGACTTAAGTCTCCAAATGGAGCACTCCACAACTTGGAGCCTCCAGCTTGTCAAACAGGCCTCCAAATGTTGCAAGAACATAGAAAATACTGTAATTACAAATCCCAAGAAGTTTCATCCCAAACGGATAATTGGAGACGTTAGTCGAGCGACCTTGAAAAAGTTAGCCAACTTAAGTCTTCAAATGGAGCAATTCACTACTTGGAGCTTCCAGCTTGTCCAAAAGGCCTCCAAATGTTACAAGAACACAGAAAATACAGTAACTACAAGGCCCAAGAAGTTCCACCTCAAATGGATAATTGGAAACGTTAGTCGAGCGACCTTGAAAAAGTTAGCCGATGTAAGCATAATGAGGAGGTTGGTGTCTATTTGTTTTTGGTCTTGTTGGCTTGTCTCTATGCATTTGCAGGTATCTGGAGATACATTAAAGCATGTTACAGTTGGGGACATGTTTACAAGCCACAACACACAAAAACTCCAACAACATGTAGCATACAAGGACAAACTACAAGTCCACAATGGACCTGCAGAACCACAGCACAGTGTTTGCTGTGCAGGAGTATTGGAGGTACTTTTCTTCTTGTTCTTTTACTTGTGCAGGTACAATACACAACTACAATCCCCAAGAACAAGTACTTCAGCATACAACCACTCACTAGAACATAAAGCAACATCAAGACAGACCTGCAACAGATGGGCTACAGCTGTAGCAACAGCAGTGGCAACAGGGATGTTTTTCTTTGCAGATGCAGGGATTACAAAGTGCATGGTTTCACTTGTAGATACAGCCAACAGCTACCATGCTATAACACCTGCAACAGCCCTCCTAGATTCTGTGCAGGCACACAAGAACCCTCCAATATCCAAGGCACCATCTGTTAAACCTCCTGGCAGCAGCAACACCCATCAACACTCATTATGGGAGTCTAATCTGGGAGGCCATTGTTCTTGTTTGTGTGGTTGTTTATTTGTGTATGCAGGCTTCTGGAACATCAGAAGATGCAAAATCCATGAAGCTGCAGTTGCAGATATCATGCCACAGAGTGCTGAAGCTAAATTTTCAACAAGAGGAGTTGCAACCAGCCACAGCACCTTGGAGCTCAGAAGATACAGCAGCAACCTTACAACTACAACAATCCAACACCAACAATCTTCAACTTCCATCTACTTACAATTGAGGAGCCCTCCAATGGGCACCACAAAACCCCCACACACTGGTTTACTTCCTTGGCTATTTCCTTGTACTGGTCCACAAAGAACCAAACAAAGGGAGACAGCAACCATTCATGCAGGGGCCTTCTTGCAGCAGCTCCAAATCATGCAAAATGCAAGGAAAAACACCCAAGCAACTGCTCATGCCATGGCTGCATCATCTACAAGTTACAATTTGCTGCTCTTCAGTCACTCTTTTTCTCAACAACAACTACAACATTGCTGGTTACTATAGCTCCATCCTCTTTAGCTGATAATCATGATTGCGATGTTGTTGCATATTTCCTTTGGACTTACTTGGTATGATAAGATGAAAAAGGGCAAAGATAAAAAGAGCTTCTTCACCCCATGCGAGATAGAAGGTTCATATACTTGTTCTGCTTCAATTTAGCTATGTATTATACGTAGTGCAGTTGAATAGGACTAGTGTAGGCTACTTTCTTGTTTTCTCATAGAAGGGGAGAGTCTTCCTCATTTATGCTTTCTTAGTCGACTTGTACTGGGAGGAGTCCTCTCATAGGTTTACTGCTTTCTAGTTATAGATAGCTCTTTATGCTATGGGGATGAGTTAGCCGACCTTAGTAGGTTAGCCGACTTATGAACCAACATAGGATCGGAGGTAAGGTTTATGCCCCCCTCTTTGTATTTTCTATTTTATTATTATGTTAAGGCTTGGGGGTGATGCTCAACCCCTGACTGTGCACGAGAGGTGGGAGCCTCGTGTAGGGTCTATTCCCATAAAAAAAAAAGTCTATCGGAGAGACGCCGGGGCATCTAAAACAAGTTTACATCCTATACTAAGTCCAACATACTCTACAGTATCAACAACATGCTCATTCAACTCTTCTTACAATATTAACAAATAACGACAAGAAACACATGCTTCTAAATACCTGAAAAACCTGATAAAAAGCCTAAAGCATGATTTCTAACACCTAAGATATACAATTAAACTACCCAACCCAAATTCCAACTATTTCAACATATTTTTATATATTTCAGCTCAATCTAAAGAAAGGTAAACCGTAGCCTACCTGTAGGCTGAAAATGCGAGCTCTAAATCATAGTGCCAGAGCCTTTCCCTTCCGAGCAGTCTCAGAACACTGCCACACTGTCAAAAATAGAAATAAAATGTCGATACGGTCATTTAGACACTAATTTCTTAATTTTTGGAGATGGACTAATTTCGGAGTCTAAAACGGGGAATATGGGACCCGCATATGGAATTCTGAATTTGACCCCCAAAACAGATTCTAAATATCACCTCAAGCTCACAAATTAGATTTACAACACAATTCAAGGTGGAAAAATAACGCAAGAAGATCAAACAATCAATTTTCATATTTTCAAACTAAGAAAACAAACAAGGCAACCTCTTTACACGTCGATTTCTCAAAACTGAAACTTTCCCAATCAAAATAAATTAAATCATGACGTTCCTTGTGAAAATCCCACAATCTAACCTCAAGAATCACTCAAAATAGAGTTATATTGACCAAGATACACTCTTCCAAAATTCAACAAAATTTGATTCTGAAAAATACTAAATCTGCAGTTAAAAATTGATTTCTTACTTCGAACGACATGCCAAAAGCAGATTCCAACACATCCACGATGTGCTCCTAAAAATTATCACTAGCGCACCAGATTTCAGAAATTACCAACTCCTTGGTTTTGATGCTCTTGACTCATCCAGAGTTAGAAAAACACAAACTATATATGGAATCTAATTAGAAACGATAATTCGAACTCAACGTCATTGTCAAAATTCTCATTAGAGATCGTTACAACAAAAGTGGATCCCACCTCCGAATATTAAAATCCACCGAGAGGGTCAAAATGAAACCGGAAGCCTTAAGAATAGAATAAAAGGTCATTCTAGATTAAACTCAACACTCTGGAGCTAACCATGCTGTCAGAGTTTCCATCCAAGCGTGGTTTCTAAGAATGTTGACCAAAGTCAAACCTTGACTTAAAATTCCTCAAATTCTCAACTCAAGGCTTCAAATCTTCGTTACAACTCTAAAACTAATTCCATAAAGTCTCCCAAGACAATTTCGACATTTCGAAGCTGCTGAAATTGATGAAATTCTGTTCCGTGACCTATAGCTCTGATTGACCCCATCACTTTTGGTAACCCAGTGCTCTATTGCGTGTGCTCGAGGTAGAAGTTTTTTTTATACCACTTTTTAATACTTAAAGCTTATGAAAAACTCAAAATTTCCAAAGACTTAACTTTTTATAGGATTTTCTAAAAATGAACACCAGGTACCAATCAGAAACGACTTAGGACAACTAATGGGGGGAGGGGGGGGGGGGTAAAATGGTCATTTTACAAAAATTCCAAAAATAAGCTTCAGGGTCATTACAGCTAGGAGACTTTGTTTTGGGTGATGCGAAGTCCAGCGTGTTTGGGAAGTTTGTGGCTATGTATTGTAGTGTTCGAGGATAGTTGGTACTCTCTATTTAATGTAATTTCCGCGTTCTAGCTGCTGCCCTCTCTATTTTCTTAAGCTTTAATGGCTATTTTATTGCATGGGCTGTTTCCTTCAATTTTGAGCACCGAATTGTGTCACAGTTTGAAACAAAGTTCAGTAAACTCAAATGAATCTTTTTATGGAGTCGAATTCGAGGTTCCCAGTGCGGGTACCAGAAACCTATTTTAGATGCAATTTTGGGGTTATCTCTGAAAAATGCAATTTTGGTGACAAAAAATTTGTATTGACATCATGATTAATATTTTGTTTGCGTGGCGACAATTGTAGGTGATTCAGAGGTGGAGAGCATTAATATTATGGATTCAAAGTGTGTGCGATCAGCTTAGAGGTAGGTTATGATCTCCCACTTTGACTAATCTTTATTAGATATTGTTTAGTATAAATTGCATGTGACTTAGGTTGGTATTTGATGAAATTAGAGTTATCATCCTCCTATTCCGTTCTGAGATTCTTTTAGCCTGTATTTAACTATCTGGAGCGGCGTCTCCCTTTTCTACTTTGGCTTGGCTACTCACTATCCGGTGCTACTACGGGGATGCTAAATGTTTATGTAAGACCTGGTGTGGGCCCAGACAGTGTATATGGACTTTCTACATCCCTTATGGGCCCCTCTAACTTGTGCACCACTAGACTGGATGAGGGAGCAACATGGGTCCCACCTGGAAGATCGAGGTCTGGGTTGGGTCTATATATTTGTTATTTATAATTTTGAGAGCCACCAATGATGCCACTAGTTTTTACTAGAGACTTGCATTCGTTAGCATCGCCTATCACCTGTATATTTGTTTGCTGTGTGGTCCCCCAGTTTTATTGGGGCCGGGGGTATGTTTGCCGTTGTTTGTACCTTCTAGGGGTATAGGTGTCTGATCGATTATTATTCTATTATCCTTGTACCTATATTATGTTGTGATTGTAGTTGGTCTATATGGTGGCTTAGTCTGGGTTTGTTGTTAGTACTCTCAGTTAGGTTGAGTTAGATTAGTCCTTAGGTAGCTATGTGATTAAGGTGAAACTTAATATTCAATTCTTGATTAGTTAACTCCTATGGTGACTTCTTGTCATGTATAAATAAACCTACTTTTCTGATATGCTCGTGGAGTTCACTTCAAGGTGACTAGTTTGCTGATAAGCTCGAGAAGTTTACTCTGAGGTAGCCCACAAACTGAATTTTGGTTATGTTTCACTCGGACATCATTTGTTGGCAACCTCGAGGTATCATTTTCACCTGTGAGATGATTCTTCTAGGATTCTACTTTTAAGCACTTGGCCATTGCATTGCATTATCTTATCGTATTGTGCGGTTATGAATTGCATGTATTTGGATGATGCTTGATTATGTATGCTTTTCACTCTCCTCAGTGTTTATTATTATTCGTAGATTTGTGTGTGTATATTATATGAAATCTTTTTGATCTTAGTAGGCCTATAATGCCTAGTAAGAATCCCATGATTTTGTACTAACACTACATTTTTGTATCTTTTACAGATGCAACTCCTAGTCTGATCCACCTTCACTGAGCGTAGGATCTCCCATGCCTGTGACAGACATGGATCATGGTGAGATCCTAGCATTTAGAGACTATCTTCTTTTCCTCTTTTATATTGACTTATATTTTTTTATTTTGGATAGTCAGTTCTTATATATATATGTAGTAGCTCCTGTATAGGTGACACTACTTTCGAGGTTAGGTCTTGTGTTAGTTTGTCATCTTGTCACTTTCAGGCCTCTTTTGTATATTTGTATCGTACTACAAATCTATGCTATGGCCCATTTTTATATTTTACTCCTATTTTCACTTACTTCTTATAGATATTATTAAATTGTAATCTTCTGCAACTTTCTAGTTTGAGTTTTGGCTTGCCTTCTCAGAGTTATAGTAGACGTCATCAAGATCCAATTTAGGATCGTGACAAATAGATTTAACAGCAAGACTCTTCCAAGGTCAATACTTTGCGATCTAGACCAATTATTTCTTGATGAACTCGACATGCTGACCAACACAACAACTAGTCATGCCATTAATGCGTTGTTGAATTCCAATTTGGTATGGCTTTGGCAATCGAAAATAGAAGAAAACATCGGTCCTATGATTACAACATCTGGCAATTAAAAAATATTATTAGCGTGAAACTGAAAGTTATTGTATGTTTGAGCAATACCTAGAGTTAGTAAGTTTAGATCTGAAGGATTACTAATTCATATACATTGTAATAAAAAGTTAATTCTAATGGATATACTTAAAAACTAGTCGGTTCGATTGCATTTACCATTGAAAACTTTGATCCACCATATTTCGTAAGTTAAGATTCTAACAATTGTTTTATTTATAAAATCCTTAATAACATTGTAAACTTATGATTCAAATATTATTTGTGTTCACGAGTGAATAAGTAATACACTCAAAAATAAAGAGGGAGAGAGAGAGAGACACACACACATGGGGGGGGGGGGGGGAGGGAGAAACCAAATTTTTTATACCAATAAAGTGGCTAGGAGAAATCATAATATTGAGTCTTTCGCTATTTTTTGTGTAAAAAAAGACTTTATTATTATTTTTTGGCCTTTAACTAGTTCGTACTGTGAAATTTCATAAAGGCTAGTTCATCAAATACTTGTTATTTTCTGGTAAAAAGAAAATTTATAAATGTATTTCTCATTATGATTAAGAAAATTTATAAATGTATTTCTTATTATGACTCTTATGAATTTGTACTGATTCATATGGATATAGACAAATAGAATAATTAAAGCCTTAGACCAATATGATTCATGACTCAAATGGAATTTCTTTTAGCCCATAATTATTCTTAATATTCAAGATGTTTGGTAAGAAAAAAATATATTTTACAAAAATTTATCCGTAAGTAGAAAAGAATAAAAAAAGTTTTGCAATTGATGTAAGTTGAGATATAATGAGACTTCTCATAAACTCTTATCCTCTAATTTGTCTAACCTAAAAAGGTAAATCAGGTTAGGTTATGAATAATTTTATAACTTCTTATCCTCTAATATATCTAGCCTTAAAAGGTAAATCAAATAAGGATATGGATAATTTCATAAACTAATTAGATAAGGGTATGGACGATTTCATAAACTTTTATCCTTACATTTACCTAATCTTAAAAGGTAAATCAGATAAGAATATGGATAATTTTATGAACTCTTATCATTTTGTTGAGTTCCTACGGCTTCGTCTAACTATACTTTGGCTTCGTCATCTAACCTAAAAGGTAAATTAGATAAAGATATGAAAATCATAAGCTCTTATCATTTTATTTATCTAACCTAAAAAGGTAAATCAGATAAGGATACAAATGATTTCATAAACTCTTATCCTTTCATTTTTCTAACCTAAAAAGTAAAATCAGCTAAGGATATGGATATTTCCTTTGTGGCAATCCTTTATAATATATTATAACTATTATTTCCCTTTTTACCTCTAATTTGGATATAATTAGTATTCCTATTATGTAAATGTAGTGTTGACCATGCACTAGCTTTAAATTTATAAATTTGTTACTATTTGTGGTCTGGTGAACTAACATTCTAAGGTAGCACCCAAAAAGTTATAAAAGCCAAAGTATTGAAACTAACAAGTCACACTCTCACTTTTCCTTCTTTGTTTTATTTGTCCAATATTTTCTAAGTTTATTCAAATATGAGTTCCTGCAACAATAAAAGAGTTGGAAAGCTTTGTAATAAATTAACAAATCATAAGTCTATCCCCAAAACATTTGGGGTTGATGAGAGAAATGTTGGTGTTGTAGATTTAGGCATTAACTCTAATCAAAATGATGAATGTCTTGTTTGTGCTAGAAATTCTGAGAATTTGGGTGAAAAATATAGTACTCGATAGTTTCCATGGATTCCTTAGAATCCCATTTCAGGATATAGTACTTGTCGTCATGCAGTTGTTCAAAAATTAGAATTGGATAACAATGTTGGATCATCTAAGGAATTAGATTTTCCTGATAATGAAAGCGACGAAGATGGATTTTTTAGTGAAGATGAATCTTATGAGCACCAAAATATAAAAGAAATGAATTATGAGGAGCTCACAAAATATTGTTGGTTCAAGAAATGTTTTGAATGTCTTAACAAATTGACTATTGATATGATTCTTGATCCCCTGCGGCAATGGCATTGCCCTGCCTACAAAGGTAGCCCAGGTTCAATTAAGTATATTATAGGGTTGCACTCATTGATGTCCCATACAAAAATAAAAGGTGTATCAAGATTTAAATTACACAAAAAGATTGCTCAACTTTTGAAGGAGGAGTTGCCTCTGAGGAGCTACGTCTAAGAAGAATAAATATCTTTGAGATGGATCAAGGTTCATCATATTTTGGTCATTCTTTGTGAATAGTGTATTAATACTTATTTTCACCTATAATTTATTATTTTCATATGGTTTTTTTGGGAGCCCTCAAAATAGGTAAACTCATGTCTTTGAATTTGTGTTGATTAAATTGCATACACTATTCAGAATGATTGAATTTGTCATGATCAATTTTTCTTTCTATTTTTTACTCCATATGTTTAAGGATGCTTTCAAATAAAGTTTTTATCATTTCAGTGTCAGATTTTAGTATTTATGAGATATTCAGGTTATCATTATTATTCAGTTAATCATCATAAATTTAGTTGGGAGTAATACATAGCACAGAGCAAACATAGGGATGAAGGATCACCCATTAATTTAGACTGAAAGCTCTAGTAGCAAAATTCATATGAATGAAGGCTTTGTCACGATCCAAGCCTAGGGCCTAGACATGATACGGCGAATGAGGAATCCGAAAGTACCTCAAACAAGTCTCTTAGCATTTATTTAGCCTTTCATAGGTAATAATAAACAAAAATAAGCGAAAACCATAATAGTAAATCTTCAACTTACATATGTCACACAATACCTCTAACTTTTAGATTTAAAGGAGCTAAGACAAGTTCCTAACTCACCCTCAATCATAATAGAAAAAAATTTCATAGTAAGTGTCTAAAGATCTCAATATATCATAAGCAAGAAAGATAAAGGAATATTATTCCCGGAATATGGGAACTCACCAAAAGTAGCCTTCAAACAAAATCTCAACTAGCCACATGGAGGAGAACAAGGAGGAGCATCGGTCCGTACATGGTAATATCATGTAGGAAAAAGAGTATGCGTTAGTACTTTGAATGTACTAAGTATGTACGCATGCAACATCATAAAAACATTAAGACATTCATAAGGTAAAATACATGAGTGAATGTATGCATGAGTAATCAAGTATATTGCATTTAAATCATACATATGTGGAAAGATGACCATAACCGATATTTAAGACCATGCGAGCTATTACATGGAATCCAACATAACCCCTTACACTGTCCGAGGAGTCTACTTGTCTAGGGTAGAACTCTGTCAACTTTACATTCATTCTTTAACTTCAACTTTAAGGGCTTTCATGGATCCATTAGCCTAAGCCTACAAGAGCTCCTATGTTGACACATATTTAATGAGACAAGGGGTTGCTACTAGGATTCCCTTACCGAATTCCACCTCAATGACCCATTCGGTGCTAAGTCAATCCCACAGAATAATTTAATACTTTTAAATAGTAATAATATATAGCTTGAGAATTCAAAGCATCATATTCGGTAGAATAGCTCATTAAAACATATGGCAATTCAAATATGTAAGAATTGTCCTTATTGCATAAAGAATCCATCATTCATATTATTTCATCATTCTTTTATTTTATCATTCTTTTATTTCATAAGACTCCCTTTTAATCATAGACATTGCTTTCATAAACATTCATTTGGAATCAAAGCTTTCAAGTCAAACTTCATTGAAAATATAATAAAACTAGGTGGGTTTAAATCCCTTCAACTTTCAAACATGAATGCAAATGAAATTTTGCATAAATACTTTGAAATTCATCAATTAAAAATCATGTTTTAAATAGCCACCATGAATTTTAAGAACCTTTAAAGAGCTAAATAGATAAAATACTTGCAAACCATCAATTCATACATATGAAATCATTTAGCATCAAAATAGACCAATAATCATTGGTTTAACCATGATTCATGCTATTAAGTAGAAATAAGAATTATCCATAAGAAAATCTTACTTGAAATCAAGAGATTTAGTTGAAATAGTTTTGAACTACATGGGTGGAAGAATCCATGGATAAACACCCACATACCTTAGAGTAAAGCTTAAAGAAAATAAATATAATTTATCATATAATTAAAATACTTTAGGCATGAGAGTAGAAGGAATACTCTCATTGAAGCCTTACATACGCTAATATAAGACAGGTGATTAAACTTCAAATACTTAATAATCTATGCATTTGGAATCATGATATCAAAACCCATAAAGTTTTATACTTGAATTAAATAGAAGACTTTGCTAATTCATTTGGGCTAAATGGATGAAAGGATCTATGAATCAATACCCACACACCTTAGACTTAAAGAAAATATAATTTATCATATAATCAAAATGCTTTAGGCATGAGAGTGGAAAAAATACTCTCATTCAAGCCCTACATATCTGAAATCCAAAGCTTTACTCAGAATCGAAGGACTTAATAAACACTCTAGAATCCTAGCCTTTTCTCCTCTCCGAAGCATTTTGTGTACTACCTGGAGAATATGAATCACCGAAATAGTATTTCTACACTACTAAGAACTAAAACTATATTTTGAGAATGAGTAAAGAAGTGTATAGAGATAAAAGTTACTTGAGAAAGCTTGATGAACAAAATGATGAAATAAGATGGCTATTTATAGGTGTGAAGAAGGGACCTAACAATAATTAAAATAATTATAAAGAAAAATCTAAAAATTTAATGAAGGTTTGTAATGTCATGAGTGATGTCAAATGGAGGACTATTGATGTCATGAGTGATGTCAAATGGATCTAGATCTTTCATGGTTGGTAAGATGAATCTTCTTATTTATGGAATACCACTTTTCGGAGCTATGTTTGAATAAGATAACATACTAATTAGGATTTGATGTCTCACATGAATTGTAGCTCTAGAAATATTCGTTCATGTCGTTCAAGAATCAAATGATTTGGAGTACTCTAATATGAGATATGAGTTTTCTTCAATAAATACTCCATTTAGTCACAACACCAGGTCTTGCAAGGATTAGTTTATTTGACCTACCTAGCCTCCGAATATTAAGATATGTTCTTCAAAAAAGTTTTAGGTAATGATGTTGAGGTTATGCAAAAATTTGAATCACTTAATTTAGTCCATTCTATGAAAAGTTATGCCCAAAATATAAAAGCAGTGTCATTTTCATAGAGAATTGGAACACCATATACAATATTTTTAGGGGGTGTTACATTATCTCCCCCTGGGAAATATTCGTCCTCGAATGAAATAAGACTTAGCTTAAGTAGAGTAGAGTTTCAACCAACAACCCATCATTAATGCAATAGTGCAATTTAAAACATCGTTCGAAACATATTTTATAATTTTGCATGCACATGACAAGAAAAGTTGAAATGCAAGAATTTCAAGTAATTGAGCAAGGACAACTTAATACCTTAGGCTTGAGTAGAAGGAAAAAGATGAGGGTATCACTTCATCATATCTGCTTCCCATGTATTATTTCAATTTGTCTATCCCTCCCAAGGGCTTTGACGGATGCAACTTCATTGTTCCTCAACCTCTTGACTTGCCGGTCTAAAATCTCAATTGGGACCTTCTCATAGGTCAAGGTTTCTTCAACATTCACTCTTCCAAAGGCACAATGAAATATGGATCACCTACACACTTCCTCAACATAGACACATAGAATACCGAATGAACCGAGGCTAACTCCAATGACAAATCACGTTTATAGGCCACCTTAGAAAAAAGCCTTAGGGCCCTATATCTTTATACAAAATTCTATTCCAAGAGTACTACCCCTTACTACCATATTCAACAAACCACAAAACCAAATAAAGAAACACCCAATATATCATACATTCACCTATAGCTACCCAAGACCATACCTCAAATTAGAGCTCAATCTGAGCCTCAAAACGATAGTAAACAATCCAACAGAAATGTGACATTCCTTTTCAATAGTTTAAAGCTTAGGGCAACAACTAAATCATAGAATTTTACCTCAATGCAGTACCACCAGCAACATCAGAGCACAGCATGATGATCGACTCAAAATGTTATTCAATTTAGACCCAAAATTCACTGAAATTTGAGCCAAAATGACAAAGTTATCACATTCCAAAGTTTCCTACAAGAAAAATTCCAATCAACACCAGAAATGATCAAAATTACCTCGAATAACGTGCCAAAAAAAGTTTTTGACACCTCCATGATGTTCTCTCAAAATTCCATGGAAGGTAGCCTCCGGAATCACTCAAATCAGATCAAAATTAGCCTCAAAATCGCAAGCCAAAGTTGGGGGAAATGTGTGGGATAAATCTGAAAATTCACCTATATATATTGCTGCCATGTCATCATGATCATGCACCCGATTCAGCAAATAGTGAGTTTTTGGTTTCAATGCTCCGGACTCATTCGGAGTCTAAAAACACAAACCGTGTATTGAATTTGATTGGAAATGACATTCCAGACTCAACTATATAGTCGAAATTTCCATCAGAGGTTATTACAATCAAATATGGGTCTCACCTCTGAATATCGAAATCTACCGAGGGGTCAAAATGAATCCAAAAGCATCGAGAACCAAATAAAAGGTTATTCCAGACTAAAATTAACATTTCAAAGCCAACCGTGTTGTTAGAATTCCTATATAGGCACATTTCCCAAGAATATTGACTAAAGTCAACTATTGACCAGTTTTTGAAGCTGAAACACTAAACAAAATTTAAACTCGCACCGAAAGCCTTGTTTCTTGAGTTAAACCCCTCGCTAACCTAATTTGTCTCTTCCAGAGCTGATGAAACTATCAGAATACTTTTCTGAGGCTATTTACGTAGACTTTAACCCAAAATGGAATTTCAGTCTATAACGGGCCTCCCAACATGGAAAACTACACAAAACCTAAACGAATGACCAAGAGACCAAACTATCAATTACATAAAGTGATAAATAACCTAGGGTCACTATAGAAAAGCTCTAACCAACGTAAAACAAGTGAAAATATAGAAATGACCTGGAGGGTTATTATAACATCCATTACTAAAGAGAACTTTCATTCATGAAAGTAAGGATAAGGGCATACCTGAAAACTCAAATAAGCTAGGGAAATGCTCCCGCATGTCTCTCTCGGTCTCCTAGGTAGCGTCATCAACTGGTTGATGCCACCGCTGGACTTTAACCACATGTATATCTCTAGAGCGAAGCTATGTAACATCTCTGGCTAATATGGCTATCGGGTCCTCAATAAAGGTTAGATGGTCATCTAACTCAACCAAATCATACTAGAACACATGAGACTCATCTGGACCATATTGGCGTAGCATCGAGACATGGAAAACTGGGTGTATAGTTGAATATACTGGAGACAAAGCTAACTGATATGCAATGTTTTTATCAAAGCACACGCAAGTGTACACGGTCTTACAAGTAATACAATGACTCTTTTTTAGAACTGAATTATCGAACCCAAAGGACTTTAATCAGGCATGAGTACTATTTCCAATTGACTAAATTGTTTACATGTGTTACAAAAAGGATGATTTCAATTATAATGCCTACTAAATTATGAAAACTACTATTAAGAAACAATTCAGAAATTTAGTGAGTTGTGATCAAATGAGTAAATATTTTTGGGGTTGTAGCACTTGTAGATTTTAGGTCTAACATATTTCACTCTGGAATTTAATGGGTCTTTCAATTACTAATTTACAGGATTGATTTTTTAATTATGCTCTCTCGACCTCTAATTTCCTATCTATGTTGACAGCCTAACTACATCGTTGAGCGAAGATAGGCATAAACCAACACAGATGCTTTAATCCTGTCATCCTATCTAATAACCAAGAGTAGTGTATAAGTATTTTTCACGGGCATCCTACACGAATTATTCTAGGCAATTCTAGAAAAAACACACTTCTTATCTTCTAGTGTTCTATCTCCTTTCCATCTCTTGAGTTTTGGGTAGACAACTAGTGTATTTTAATGTTGATCAGGCATTAAAATTGTATAAATGAGAATAAAAGATCAATTATATTTAAGAAACCATTTTCAACCAGAGAAAACTATATTAAAACCTTCATCCTGTGGCTACAACCCTAGAACAAGGGATTTTAGCGACTTCTAATGTTTGAAAGAATCCAAAACATAATTAATATGAAAAACTCACTTAGAAATGAAAGAGAAGAAGAAACAAAACCCTAGATGAGTTCTCCTTTTCATCTTTCTTATCAAAACGTGAAATAAAAATTGAATATTTTAAAATAAAATACAAGTAGACTATTTATAGCCTCAAAAAATATGAAGTTTCAACCCCTATAGTGAAGTCCGCGATGCGGAGATGTTTCTGCATAGTGTAATTTTGCATTTTCTTCCTTGGCAGAATTCCTTCTATCTTGAACTAGGTCTGCGTTGCGGCTCCATGTGTACTCCTCTATTTGGCCAAATAACTTTCTAAGTGTTGGAATTAAATAGCTTAAGCCAGTTCGCAACACAGACACACTCTAGCATAGTGTATTTCCTTCACATTTGTTCCCAACTTCACCTTCAAGTTTCACTTTCAATCCAATCATCTTTTAGATGTCCATTATTCCTCATTAAGCCTTGAAAGTGTCTAATCATGTTGGTTAGCTATATTCACACACAAGTATTCTAAAAAAATAAACAAAACTATAGGAATTTTCTCTCAAACTCTACTATGAACATGAGTTATTTTAGCTATTGGATGCATAAATGCTCCAAAGATCACCACCCCACACTTATAGTTTTGTTCGTCCTCGAACAAACTCTCAATCCTACGTGCAAAAAAACAACATCATGCACATAAAGCCATCCTACCAAACCACAGTGATTTCACAAATAGTTTACTTTCATAGCATAGTGACTTCATTCAAATAACAGACTGACCCAAAATAACCTAACCTCCAGAGTTGACTCTGGCATGAAGAAAACTCACATGAATTGCTAAATCAAAACTCATTCAAGATGATCATTCTTCTACTAAACAATTTCCCCCACAAAGAAAGAATTACACATATACTCTCACAATTACATCCAATAGCAATGGGTATTAAGAAAAATTAGCTCACTCTCTCACACTAAGCCACAAGTTACTCAAGATAAACCATAGGCTTGACCTTAGTGTAATATGCAACTCAATTAAGGTATCTAAGACTTAAGAATCACTTAGTACTTTTTCGGGTTATAATGTAGGCTAGAGGACGAGTAGGTATTAATCTGGACATGTATAGTGACTAGGTTGCCTAACGCTTTTAATACACTATATTTATTCATTCTGTGCAAGTTCTTCATAACCTCATTCTTACCACTTTATTCTTTCTCAACCTTACCCTTTTTATTTTCAGCTCAATCATCCGTGTCAGGGAATGTCTTCTTATTCTTATTATATTTCTTTTTTTTCTCTCAACCACATTGTAGTTGGATTTATTTTCACTTTCAAAAATGTTTTTCTTCCCTAACACAATATTTCATTTTTTTCCTTGCACCAATGTTTTTTTTATTTAGTAACACAAGGTCATGACTTCCCTATTTCTTCACTTATTCTTTCCTAAAGAGCTTGGGCTTTTTGGATCAAAATTATTGTCTGAGAAAAACATGGGAATAGGCTTCAGACGAGGCTTCCAAATAATCAAGTCAAGGCTCAAAATGACTAACTATGGCTTTGCATCATGGTGGTTTGTCACATATAGTTCTTTTTGAACTGAGGCTACCAAAGAAATGCCTAGATCCCTTTCCTAATTCCAAACTTCGTTTGCTTTCGCTACACAAACTACCTGGGCAAGTTCGAGCAATCAAGAGTAACAAGGACTACACAAAATCAACCTCTCACACACATGGCACATGCTTAATTTAAGAATGACAACTTTCATGACATTTCAACCCAATCAATCACATGAATTCCAAATTAAGATTACATCTTCAAAGTCTAACAAAAGAGCTGTAGGTATCTTGACTCAGTCTATGCTTTCTTTGAATACATGTTTTTCAACTCATTTGCTAGTTATTTATGAAATAATGTGGTTTAGCAAAATACTTCACATACTCATTACCACGATAACAATAAAGAAAGAAAATATCATATATAAATAACATATTTTTTTTGTACGATTCAAGGGGTCTATCCATGGCCAAAGAATCGAAAATAAATGTCGTGAAACCCAAAATAAAACATCCAAACAATTCAACTATGATAAAAATAACTAAAGCAGTTCTACAAAATAACACATATGTACAAAAGTAAACACTCAATCCCCCACCCCACACTTAAAGAATTGACACTGCCCTCAGTGTCACACACATAAACATCCAAAATAAGTGAGGTAGGAGACTACCCTATCTACTCATCCATATCTCCTACAGCAACTAGATGGGAAAGAACCAATGGGGTGAAATCCTCCACCTTAAAATACAATTCAACATCTGAAACTACCCTCTTTTTGTCTTTATCAGTAGGGACATCATCCTGTTCATAAAAATCTAGCCCAAGTCTTAGTACAGCTAGAGCATGCTTATTGAGTGGATATTGGTTCTCTACCTCACGCAGTTTCTCCCCTGTCAAAGCGCCACCACCTATGAAGTGTCGGAGCATCTCCAGGACAAATATGTAGGCCATGATCATGTCATCGCGCTTTGCGTGCTCCAGTTAAGTGAGGATTGATCCATAAGTGGTGTTAGGCCCCTAAATCTTGGTCACATCATAAGCTTCAGAAGTAAGGGGTGCCATATAATCATGCGGGTCCTTGGGGACCCTAGCCTTACAGCATAACTCAGTGATTAGGCCTCCAAAGGCGTATCCTCGGCCGTGATGGACTCTATACTTACGAATAGTTGACTTGATCACCGCACCTATATTTATCTCTATACCCTTCATAAGGGCATACTCTAAACAAAATCTGTCCCTAGTCACATCGGTGTAATGTAAACCAGGAATAAGGCTATGCAAAAAAATATTAACCCATAATCGGACTTCCTTATTTAAATAGGCATATGTGAAAGCTTGATGGTAACCTCGGCGCCTGTGACAGACCCACTTAGCGGTTGATTTGGGCCCGCATAAGGTGTGGCGAATATCTTGGTAAGGCAGTCAAATATTGAGCTCCGTCAAGAGGGTAGTAGGAAACTCCAGAGTTCTGAATATCTTATTTATGGCCATAGGAGACAAAGGAACATCAACTCCCCGCACTGTGATATAATGAGTTTGAGTACCCGGCTGGTAGTTTGTGTAGAATTCCCTTACCACATGTAGGCTTTGGGTCAGGGAATAAAAAACTCACGTTGAGCTGCATTAATCTCCTCATAATCTGTGGGTACTCCCTGGTCAATCTCTCATCCTCCATAAACATATCGAAAATATAGCGAGAGTCAGTGTGCTTTTTGTACCAATTTTTTCCTGCTTGATGTACCGCCTTCAATCCAAATCTCCTCTTTCCCTTTTTCTGCTACTAAAAGCTACTAGTTCCTTACTGTGCCTTTGACTGGATGACATAATTTCCTGCACGCGAGCCACAAAAGAGAAAACATATAAGCGCCTACAAGTATATTTGCAAACGTAA
Source organism: Solanum dulcamara (assembly GCF_947179165.1). Lineage (NCBI taxonomy): Eukaryota > Viridiplantae > Streptophyta > Magnoliopsida > Solanales > Solanaceae > Solanum > Solanum dulcamara. Next base: position 21,858,336 of record NC_077238.1, read on the forward strand.
AGCCTATAACATGAACCACCAACCCCACACTTAAACTTTATTGGAGCATGAAAGTTATGTGAAGGTACTCAGACTTCCCTTTATTCAAAAAATATATTCATACATGCTTTAACACCATTCCATACTTCAATCAATCAATAGGGTGAAATTGATACAATACGAACTCATAAAAGTTTCCCAATATTCTAGTATGCCACGCAAAAATATACATGATTAAACAACAGTGCATCATCCCAAGTTAATGCCCTATACTTCAAGTATACCTTCAACCCAAACATTAGGACAATAGAAGTTCACCCCACACTTCAACTCACAATTGAAACAAAATTTAACACAATATAACATAAATGCTTACTAAAGACATCACCACACATGATCAATCACAACCACATACATCCACTCCCTACAATATCAAAACTAGGCTTTTAGTTCAAGAACATAAAACCCATAAATAATCACCCACAATAATCAAGTTCTAAGAAAAACCTTTGTATCCACAACAATAAAATCGAAGAACAAAGCGAAGAATCAATAATAAAAGGGTAAAATTTAAGGCTCGTACTCATACCCATATGAAATTCATCTATCCATATCATAGAAATAATATAAGGAGACATAGTTTGTTTTGGAGATGAAGAAAATCAAAAAAATCTTACTTGAATTGCATTAGGGTGTCATGGATTTTTACTTGAGAAGAGCAAATTTTGAGATTTGAAGTGATTTATTTCAGTGAAGGGGTGGAAAAATAAAGGTTAAGGGGAGTTTTAAGGGTTAAAAATGAAGTAGGGTCGGGTTAAAAAGATAAAAATGGGTAAAGCCCATCTTTTTTTACTGAAACATCCCAAAAAATACCCAGGTCCGCGACGCGGAGATGTCGTGGACTCCACTATTTAGTGCACCAAATTTTAAAAATTAAATTTACGCAAAAATAAGCCAGGTCTGCGATGCGGAACAGGTGCACACTTTCCTTGGACATAACATTTTTTCAAAATTCTTGCGAGACATACCTGGGCCAAAGTTGATGTAACATCGTTCAAAAATGATTACAAGTACCTTAAGAATGCCTTGGGAATAGGCCGCTCAAGTAATGCATCATCCTTAATCTTTTTAGAAAATCTGAGTTCGGAATATTGATCAGGGGGTCCAAACCTGCAGAAAATTAGTCTCGGTGGATTTTTAGGACCCGTAGATCAAAAAATAAATTTTTCAAGGAACTGCGCGAAATAGTAGGATCTGCGACAGGTCTGCATCGCGGACCTGGGAGAGTTTTCTGGCAGAGTTGAGTTTTTTTAAAGGGTGTTTTAGACCTTTTCCAAATTATTAGTCAATGAACTTAGACATTTTTAGGACCTAATGCAACTCTATAAATTGACCTAAACCTCTAATTATATTCATTCTTCTACAATTCATCTATCAAATATTTCTCTCTCTACAAAAAGGCTCTAAAGGGTTTCCATTGAAGAATTCAAGTAATATACTCAATTTCTCCATCAAACTCTCAAGTTCTTCCAAATATTTGGTGTTCTCACTTAAGGTGTGTTGGTATTGATTCATGGATCCTTTGATCCATGAAGCCCAATCAATTTTTCAAGATTTTCTATTAAATTAAAGTATGATATTTTATGGTTTTTATGATCTCTATTCCTATTGCATGCATTATGATTCAAAATATGATCAATAGTCTATTTTAATATAAATTGATGGTTATTGTATTAAATTGAAGAGTTTTCCCATGAATTCTCCTATTTTGATCTCTACGGTTCATGATGTAAATTATGAGTATTTTGAATTATACTTCCAAAAGATATTATCTATATGAATTATGTATGGGCTGATATAAAGTTTATGATCATGCATGTTTCCAAGTCAATTTTATGATTTTCAAGTCAATTGATTATGCATTCAAGTTTTACCCTAATTTCCAAGTATGAATCATGTCTATGTATGTATGATTGTAATGATGAAATGACAATTCTCATATTACAAGTATGTTATGAAAATGAGATACTCTATGATTTCAAACCTATGATGATGACTATGATATATGAAATTATGGTTTCTATGTTATGTATGTATTCCGTGAGATTTGACTTAGCATCGAATGTGGACTTGAGGTGGGGGCTCGAAATACGGGGTCCTTATATAAAGTCTCTTGTCTCATAACTACGTTCCACTATAGGATTTCCTTTTTGTCCTAGCTAATGGATCCACAAATAGCACATGTTCATGATCAGGAGTCTACCTTGACAAAGTAGCCTCCTCCTTCTCGATGTGGGTATCATCGGATTCCATGTTATAACTCGCATAGTCTTATTTTCGGTTATGGTTCCTATCCCACATATGTACATTTATTTATGTTTTAAATGACTAGTCCTATCTTTTATTTCACATGATACTCTTATGGTTATTATGCATTGATCTTTCTTAAAGACTATTTCTGATTTTCGACTATTTCTCCTAACATGCTATTTCAAATGGTCATTGTTACAAATATGGTTTTTCATGCATTGCATTGCCCACATACTTAGTACATTCCAACGTACAAATATATACTTTTTGCCTATATTATCTCATAATGTAAGGGGTTGAGGTTGAAGATCCTAATCGTCCATGTAACTAGTAGGTGTTCCCTATTCAGCGGCGTTGGGGTGAGTCCTCATTTATTGAGGACTAGTTGTTGAGTTAGTTATTGTTTCCAAATACTTTTGGTATTTTTAATATTAAGGGTGAGATAGGGACATGTCTTAACCCCTTTCCATGTTCATGAGTAGAGGCATCTAGTTGGACAAATGTTTCGAGTCTATGTTGTCATGTGACATTCTTAAATTTCTATTCATAGTTTAGACTCTCTTATGATGTTTCAGCTTTTATTTTACCCTATGTATGCTTATTATATGTACAAGAGGCTTGGTTGAAGCTCTTCGGGGTTTCGATTGCTGTGTTACGACTAGGCCCTAGGTTGAGTTGTGACAAACTTGATATCAGAGTATAAGGTTTTTCAAGTGTCCTAGGGTGTCCAACATGCCTCGTCAAGCAGAGTCTTATTCATGGGTGTGAAGCATGACACACTTATGAGTAGGAGGCTATGAGGCATTTTAGGAATTTTCACTTCTTTCATGATCCATGTTGTGCGATAAAATGGTACTCTAAGACCTTTCTTTCTTACGATTGTTCCTTGCGATTTTTCAAAACATGCCTCCGAGAAGACAAATCCCTCAAGAAAATAGTCCTCTTCCTGATTAAGTAACTGATGAGGAGTTTTGGACCGCTATCACTATGCTAGCTCGCATAGTGATCAACCAAGGAGAAATGGCTCCTCCAAAGATGATCACACTGGCTTCAAGAGTTAGAGACTTCATAAGGATGAACCCTCTTGAGTTCTATGGTTCGAAAGGCGATGAGGATCCCTAAGACTTTGTTTATGAGGTATATAAGATTATGGATATTATGGGGATGTCTGCTAAAGAGAAGGCGGAGATGACGTCCTACCAACTTAGAGGTGTCGCCCGAGTGTGGTTTGGCTAATGGAAGGCTAAAAGGGTTGAAAGAGGCCATATAGGTTGGGAGGATTTCAAAGTTGCATTTCTTGATCGTTTCTTTCCCTTAGAGTTGAGAGAGACAAAGGTGATGGAATTTATCAACTTGAAGCAAGGGAGTATGAGTGTAAAGGAGTATGCCCTCAACTTCATAAAGTTGTCCAAGTATGCTCCGACTTTGGTGTTCGACCCTCATGCCCGAATGAGTAAGTTTATTTTGGGGGTGTCTGACTTAGTTGTTAAAGAATGCCGAGCCGCTATGCTTGTGAAAGAAATGGACATATCTCGGCTCATGACCTATGCTGAACAAATAGAAAAAGAGAAGCTAGAAGAGAGAGGAATGAAGGAGTCCAAGGGGTCTCGATTTGAAGACGGATTTTCTAATGCTAAGACCGGTGAGGATAATGGTCATTTTCAACAAGGCTAAAGAATCCAATGTCAAGGTTCCCCTCGAACTTTCGGCCAAAGGTTTGATAAGGATAAGGTACCATACACTAGGGCCAAGGTGAAGATGTGAATGCTAGTGGTACTACTCTCCTTATCTACACCAAGTGTAGAAGAAATCATGGGGGTATGTGTTTGATAGGAACGGGTGCTTGTTTTGAATATGGTAAAATGGGGCACAAGGTCTCCAAATGCCCTAACAAAAGGAGACAAGGACATCCTCAAGGGCAAGCTACTCAAGATGGAAAAGCTCAATGAGGTGGCGGCCTGCACCACAATAAGTTTTATGCACTTTAAGCTAGGCAAGATATTGGGGAGTCTCCTGATGTGGTTACGGGTAAGTTGCAGTTGTTTGACTTTGATGTTTATGTTTTAATTGATCCGGATGCCACATTATCTTTTTCTACTCCTTATCTTTCTATAAGATTTGATGTATGTCCCGAAATTGTGCTAGAGCCCTTTTTGATTAATACCTTTGTGTGACTCGGTATTTAGGGGTAAGTTTGAGTGATGCTAATGAGGGTGGTGTCCTTGTTTGAGATGGTTAGTAAATATGATGGGTAATGTATGAGAAATTAATGTTTGATGAGAAGATAAAGGTTCTCTCACAAGGGGGAGATGGAGTATTTCATTACCAAGGTCGATTGTGTGTCCCAATGTTGACAGCCTAAGAGAAATGATATTGAGTAAAGTTCATAGCTCTCAATGGATGACTTAGGCAAGATTGAGGGAAGAGTGGGTGTTCCGTATTATGATAATTATGGTATGCTTGGTCCATTTGAGGTTATAGATATAGAGGACGATCTAGATGATACCTTGTTATGTACAATAGATAGGTAAGAGTATATTGGTATGACCTTTGGTAGGAATGAATGCCAGTGAGGATATAGCGATGCTAGGGTAGACATGAAAATTATTAAGTGATGTTGACTTTAAGGGAGGCATAAAGTGATTAGAATGGTAGCGTTGAATGTGTGGTTATAGATATGTGAATGATATTAGTAGTCTATTGATGACTTCTCGTTAAGTGTTTCAAATAAGTATTTTAAAATGATTATAGAACTAGACTTGAATTTAGTGTTGATGGCATATGGGTGAATGTATGATGTATTGTGTGTTTCTTTATTAGGTCTCAAGATTTGTCAAATATGGTAGTAAGGTAGAGTACTCTTGAGATGAGCATTTTCCACTGATTGAGTTTGTCTACAACAATAGTTACCACTCTAGCATCCAAATGGCCTCTTTTGAAGCCTTGTATGGGAGAAGATGTAGGTCTCCGGTGGGGTGGTTTGAAGTTGGGTGAGATGACATTGATTGGTCCAGATTTGGTAGTTGATGCAATGGAGAAAGTAAGGCTCATTATAAAGAGATTGAAAACAGCTCAAAGTCGTCAAAAGTCCTATTCGGACACTAGGAGGAGAGAGCTTGAATTTGATGAGGACGATATGGTGTATTTGAAGATTTCACTTATGAAAGGGGTAATGCAATTTGGCAAGAAAGGAAAGTTGAATTGTAGATATATAGGACCCTATATGATATTGAAGCGCATTGGTAAAGTAGAATACGAGTTAGACTTACCACTTGAGATGGATTTGGTTCATCTGGTATTTTATGTGTTAATGTGAGGAAGTTTGTGGGTGATCCAAATTCTATTGTGCCAACGGGGAATGTAAGTATTGAAGAAAATTTGACTTATGAGGAGATTCCAATTAAGATCTTAGACCGTCAAGTAAAGAGGTTAGGAAACAAAGATGTTGCATTTGTCGATATCTTATAAAGGAACCAACAAGTAGAGAGTGCTACGTGGGAGGCGGAATCAGATATGATAAAGTATTATTCGTATCTCTTTCCTTCCACACAAGCCTAATAGTATTAAGTTGTTCATGATCAAATCCATTAAACTCCTATGTTTCAGCTCCATATGTGATTCACATGCATGCATGATTAATGAAAATGATTTTCACAAAGACTATGTTTTATGTTAAGTATGAAGTTTACATGTTCTATACGTTCTTTAAAGTGTCCTCATGTTCATGTTGGGTTGCTAGTCCTTTTTCCATGACCTTCCTCTATTAGGTGAATCTCATTCAAGGACGAATGTTCCCAAGGGACATCCAACAAAAATGATTACAAGTACCTTAAAAATGCCTTGGGAATAGGCCGCTCAAGTAATGTATCATCCTTAATCTTTTTGGAAAATCCGAGTTCAGAATATCGATCAGGGGGTCAAAACCTACAGGAAAATAGTCTCGGTGGATTTTTAGGACCCTTAGATCGAAATATAGATTTCTCAAAGAACTGCGCAAAACAGTAGGATCCGCGATAGGTCCGCATCACGAACCTGAGAGAGTTTTTTGGCCGAGTTGAGATTTTTTAAAGGGCATTTTAGATCTTTCCCAAATTAAGGTGACGCCTTCTAAATTTTGAGATTTGAATAAAAAAAAGTTTAATATACTAATTTTTTTTATATATCTTATATAGTCAATTATTATGACTTATTACAACTTTTATGGATTTTTCAAATATATTTAAAGATTTTATATTTGAATTTATAGTTAAAATTAAACTGTTTGACTATGGAAATTTGAATAGTGTCATGTAAAGTGATTCATGGGATTATATGTAACAACTATTCAAATAAGCTGCATTGTATGGAGCAGTGATATACCAAGTTTGGAAAGAAAGGAACTGAAAACTGTTTAAAGGCGTCATTGTAAATACAGATACAACCATGATATAAATTAAGAACGAATTTGTAGATAGACTTGAAGTAGTTAAACTGTCTAGAAAGGCAAATAGGTATAGTTAGTTATTGCAAAGATTTGGGTAACTAGAGCTCTATCGGAGGCTTAACTCTCTTAATACCCTTATTAATAAGGGTGATTAGGAGATTGAGTGCTCTTTAGCTGTATTGTTTTTAATTTGTCAATGATAATCAACATTGGTTACCAAAAAAACTATTCAAACAAGCTGTTAGCAGCTCTCCTTCTTCCCCTGGCCGGGAATTCAAGAAACATGTTTTCCAGCGAATATGTGTCTTCAAAGAAAACATCACCCACTCAATTTTTTGCAGCAAATTAAGGACAGATGGGGTAGTTACATTGTTAAAATTGACAAGATTCTAGATAAATTAATATAGCAACTTGGTAGGTGAAAGTTTGGTAAACTTTGACTTGATGTAACAACTTGGTAGGTGAAAGTTTGGTAAACTCTGACATCTTGACAAGAATGTGATGTCATGGATGACATCAAGAGCAAGAATTTATTTCAATAAATAGGTAGCTCTTGATTCATTTGAAACACGCCTCTCATCACATCTCTCTCTTATCTTCTCATATTCTAAGTCATTTGCAAAATACATTAGAAGAGTAGAAAATTGATAAAACAATTCTCTTAGATGTATTTGAGATCTCTCCCCTTTGTTTGTTAATATAAAGATAGTTGTTCTTTGGTGGACGTAGGATCATTATGATATGAACCACATTAAATATTGTTGTTTTTCCTTGTTCTTTATATTTTCACATTTTTGCTAAAAAATAGTATCAGAGCCAAGGTTCTATCTGAATATACTCTATGGTTGCAGCATAGTTTGAACTTCCACATCAGAAAAGAATTACTTTGGTTTCCTGTATTTCCAAATACTTTGTAATAGAAGAGGAAGAACAAGTAAAATGAGTTTCATAAAGTTTGAAATTGATAGATTTAATGGACGCAACAACTTAAATATTTGAAAAATCCAGATAATGGCGTTACTGCGGAGAAAAGGTTCAATTCATGCTATTGACAGAAAGTACCCTGATACCACATCTGCTTCCGACAAGGCAAAGATTAAGGAGATACATTGAGTTTAATCCAACTGTCCCTTGCACCTAACGTGCTTTGTGAAGTGAGTACAAGTACCGAGGAGACGGCCAAACAGTTATGGGATAGACTGGAAGGGCTTTACGAGGATCGTTCGATTATAACAAGGATGTTGTTACAATACATCTTCACACATTTAAGATAGAGTCAGATACTTTGTTGCAAGATCATCTAGATGCATTCAACAAACTTGTGATGGACTTATAGATTGCCGGAATTTAGAAGGATGAAGAGACGCTTGCATGTACTTTGCTATTTTCATTGACTTCAAAATATCGTGATATTGAGAATTCAATGATGTATACCAAGACACCTATCACTCTTCAGCAAGTGCGGCAAACACTTAATTCTTGTGATGCGCGGAAGCATTTTGAAGGAGACAAAGATGATGAAGCTAGTTGGCTCTTTGTGAGAGGTTGTACTAGCCAACAGGAAAGGAACAAATTAAAGCCCAAATCAAATTCTTGTGTGAACAAGAAGAATGCAGAGCGTTGGGGCTATCACAAAAAAGGACACTTTAAACGAGATTGTCCTACGTCAAAGTCCAAAAAAAAGCGAGTGCATCTATTGTTGAACAGGTACATGATTCTGATGATGAATATGTACTAACAATATCATGTAATAGTGGAGTCTATGACAACAAATGGGTGTTAGACTCTGCTTGTACTCTGCATATGATATTTCAAAGAGATTGGTTCAGCAGCAGATAAGACTACAACACTTGATTAACAAATTCTCCACCCTTATTTGACCTAAGGACTTTTATTTTTATTGAAAATTGAGTTTGAATCATCTTATGAAATAAGAGGAAGCATTCAAAAACATCACTTTTATTCTTTATTAGATAAATCCATGTCATACGATTAAAATTTTCAACAAAGATTACAAACTAATGATATCCAAATGAACCAGAAACTGGAGAAAGACCCCACACATCAAACTAAATCAATGCAAACGACTCAGTCACCTTACTAGTATTTAAAAGATAAGTAGTACAATGACTTTTAGCTAATACACAAACATCACAATGAAAATTAAAGAAATCACAATTTGAGAACAAAGTTGGGAATAAGTGTTTAATGTAGCCAAAAGAAGCATGACCAAATCTTTGATGCCACATTCATATTTGGTGTTTGTTAGCAGAATAGGAACCTTGAATGGTTAGAAAAATACCATAGTATACATCATCCACATAATAAAATTCTCCTCTTTTAGTAACACGTCCAATAATCTCCCTGCTGTTGAGGTCCTGAAAGATGCAAAAATGAGAATACATTAATACTAGACAATTTAATTATTGAGTTACTTGAGATATAGATAAAAGATTATTGGATAGTGAAGGAAAAAATAATGTATGCTCTAGAGACAAGGAAGGAGTCAAAACAATAGTTCCAACACTAGTAACTGGGGAGGATACACCATTTGCGTTGGACATATGTAAACGATGTGGTTTATTAGGAGCCTATAGAAGCGACTGATCAAAAGTCATATGATCAGTAGCTCTAGAGTCAATAACTCATTCAGTGTCTTTATTAGAATCCATATTAGTGAGAGTTAATCCAATATTGCCTAATGAGTGTGTAGGTATAGTTAAATCAGAATCACCGATTTCAATTGAAACTAAAGTCGTTCTAGCATTTGGCAGTGATATACTAGATGAAACCATAACACTAACTTTCCTATAATTTTTATCACCATCATTTCAACTTCGCCATTCCCTAGACTTTTTTTCATTTAAACTATCCCACCAATCTGGATATCCATGCAGCTTAAAATAATTTTCAAATGCATGTTTGGGATTACCACAATGAGTACAACCCTTTTCACCATTTCTACGAGATTTTCAATGGTAGATTCCATTCTGGAAAAAAGAAGTCTTTGCTTCCATAGCCATGCTGGAATCTGTATTAGTATTTAGTATTGTGTTCCTCCATTGTTCTTCATTTCGAACCATAGCAAAAGCAGATTTTGAATTGGGAAAAAGGGTTCACGAGAAGAATATCACTTTGGAGATGATCACAATATCATCCAGACCATCCTGGAAGGTATACACACGTTTTTCTTCAATTTCATTCCATCAGGCCTGGTCAACATCAGGTTGTGTGAAAGAAATGAGCTTACGATGATCGAGTTCGTTCCATATTTTGCGCCAAATCTATAAAGTATGCAAAAACTATTTCCCCCTCTTGTTTCATAGACATTGCTTGATAAGAGAGATTGTAAATCACTGATTTATCAACCCTTTCATAATATGTTTGAGACACAGTGTCCCAAATATTCTTGGTCGTTGAAAGATGAACAAATAAGCTCATAATGCCGGGTTCCATGGCACCAACGAGCCAATTTTTAATAACAACATTATCCATACTCCACTTTTCATAAGTGGTATAACTAGCAAGAGGCTATTTAATTGTTCCCCGACAAGTATCCCATTTTTCCACGACTTGCAATAAATATCTCAACAACTTGAGACCAAAGAGAATAATTCTTGCCATTGAGTTTCACACTGAAAAAAATGGCTATAGGTTCTAGAATAGTGTTTGTATTTTTAGAGGATTCACCCATGGTAGAATAGATTTAGTAAAAGAGAAGGTAATGATTAGAGGAGCAACCTTGCTCTGATAACAACTCAAAATGTGTGTAAAAGATGATTTTTATTATGACGTAACCTGTCACAATCCAAAAATCGAGGTCATGATGGCACACATCTCAAATCTCATCCCGATATGTAAGCCCAAAAAAGCATACGAGACTCCCAAAGGGAAGTTAGGCCACAATTAAACACAATAAACGAACAACAATGAAATTATCCCAAATTCTGGTGTCATAAGTATAAACAGCATCTAATACAAGGTTCGAGTTTGAAGATAGAACATAAGTCTTTGAATGATACAATAGGCTGAGAAATAAATATAGACTAATGACGATCCAAATTCCGGAACCTCACCATTAATCTTAGATCCCGATATGTAAGCCCAAAAAATCATACAAGACTCCCAAAAGGAAGTTAGACCACAATTAAACACAATAAACAAACAACAATAAAATTATCCCAAATTCTGGTGTCATAAGTATAAACAACATCTAATACAAGGTTCGAGTTTGAAGATAGAACATAAGTCTTTGAATGATACAATAGGCTGAGAAATAAATATAGACTAATGACGATCCGAATTATGGGACCTTACCATTAATCTGAGAATACACAATCCGCTAGAATATCAGCTGCCACATGAGTTACCCTGACTAGTATCTGCATAAAAAAGGGACACAGAAGTAGGAGTGAGTACAATCCACATGTATTCAACAGATTTTAGCCGATTGAGTATAAGGAATTAATCAAATATATGAAATAAACTAAGGAACGCTTCCACCTGCATACAGAAAAGTCTCACTTCGGCATTGGTGCCGCCAGTTTATATATATAATGGCCCTAGTAAAGTAAACCCATAATGACAGCTCATAATCACAATTAACTAGATAATTCAAGCAGTACAAATATCAATGCAATATGATGATGCAATGATGTGGTATCACAGACCATATACCTCAATCACAATATCTCATCATCCTTGACACCTCCTCATGGTCAAGGGATCACAATGTATCCACTACCCTGCCGTAAAACTGCCTTGGTCAGGGACTCAAGATATAAAGGTTTAAAGGTATTTCATTTTCTTTCTTAAAAAGAATTTCCATATTTCTCAACTTCCCATGTTTCATGACATGACGGATGAGGATGAATTCATCAAAACATGTAAGGCGTGGAATTAATATTAAACTCACATGTGGTACAAGGTTTACAGTTCTCAAAACTTAACCTAAACATGATATTCACCTCAATAAATAGTAATGAGAAGAAAATACTTCAATTTAAATATTCACCCCTTTCTCAATAATATTTCAATACTCAAGTATGCTCAAAACCCCCAACTCAACCCCTCAGGCGGGCATCACAAGTCAAATAATATACTCAAGCCTCTCTCTCAGGCAAATCACGAATCACATGCTCTCAAAGCAAATAAAATAACAAATAAGGCCCCCACACGGGCTATGTAATACAAATAAACCCTCACACGGCAACATATTAATAAATAAGCCCCCAAACGGGCATCAAAATATATATAACATTCTCAACTAATACTACAACCCTATCTCAAAGTCTATAACATATAAATGACTAATTACCCCTTTTTAGACTCAAAGAAGGATAGTCAAACCTACCTCAATTACCAAAACTGCACCCAAATACCTCCACCGGATAAACAACTCTCGAACTCAACGCTCGAAATGATAACCCACTATCAACAATGAAACATACATATCACAAGGGGTCCAATGACACCCATATTGATAGGTTTCAGAATTCGGGGTAAAATGATCCCAAAATTAACTATTTCTGAAAAGGATCAAATCTAGATTGGACAATCACATTCTACTGGTAATAAGAAACTCATGGTTGAAAAATCCATAAAAATAGAGCTCAAAATGAGTTAGAAATTACTATCTTCCTTAAATTTGAATTAGAGAAGAAACAAAGATTTTTGAGGTTTGAAACTAAGATTTAGGAGTTAAAATCATCAAATACTTAATGAAAAAAGGAAGGTTTTAGGTCAAAAATCACTTACCCAATACTTTGCCTCAAAAATCTCTTCTCAAATCGCCTCAAGAAGTTCAAGAACTCAAACAAATGGTGAAAAATATTGAAATGGGAAAAAAGGGGCATTTTTTGCCCAAACAGTTACTGTTCACGCATGTTACTGTTCACGCGTGTTGACTGTTGACCGTGTGTTGACCACGCTTTGACCGCGGTCAACTTACACCACCACCCTTCAAAACATGTTTTTGACCCTCAAAACTCATTCAGAACTCTATAAATATGAACCAATAGTGCAAATTGATCAGAAAATACATTTCGGAGTCAATGGAACTAACAGAATCACCACTCGACACTCGAAACTCAATTTGTTGACCAAAGTCAAACTTAACTCATAAAAATCAAACTTTTAAACTCGAGACCTCAAATCCATGTATTAACCTCAAATGTGATTCTGACAACTCTCCTAAACTAATTTTCATATTCCAAAGCTGATGGAATTGACGGAACCCCGTTTCGAGACCTGTAGCTCTAGTTGGTACCGAAAACCACTTTGTATCACTTAAAGCTTATAAGAACTTTAAAACTCACATAATTCACAACCTATTAAGATTTTAACAAAACCAACAACACAAACCAATCAAATAACACTCGGAGACACTAAAAATAGGGGTAAAATGGTAATTTTGCACAAAATTTTGAAAAATGACCCTCAAGGTCATTACATAACCATACATTATATAGAATTACAAAGATATGGACAGATCCGTAGATATTTACATACAAAAGAATATGCAACTAAAATCCCAAATAATATGCTATACAATCCCACAAGATATACTAATTGATTTATAACATGAACAATATAAATTTGTCTCTTGCGAAACTACTGAATGAATTGCAAGCGAAAAAATCCATTATCAAGCAACAAGCTCCTCTCTTTGTAGCATTCACACTAGACAAACATGTGGCCTCCTCTTCTAAGCCAGTGAAAGCCCATAAGAAGAAGTAGAAGTCCCACAAGGTTGTGGCACTTGGAGGTACTAGAGTTGGCGTGGCTAAGCCTAAAGGTAAGTGCTTCCACTGCAAACAACTTGGTCACGGCAATAGGCAATGCCCCGACTATCAAGATCAAATGAAGAACAAAGGTAATTCTTATTTAAATGTCATTGATAACTGTTTAACGACTGTTTCTATAGAGTTGTGGACTATAGATTTGGGAGCCACTAATCTTGTTTGCACTTCTTTGAAGAAGTTTCAGGAGACGTGGCGGCTAAGTGAGAATGAAGTTTGTGTTTTTCAAGTCAATGGGGAACCATCACCAGCCCTGGCTGTAGTTGTAGGAGATGTTTGTTTTTCATTTAGTAGTTTTAGAATTCTGACTTTGAATAATGTTCTTTACATACCTTCGATAAGAAGGAATTTAATTTCTAATTCAAAATTATGAATGATGGTTATACTGTTTACTTTGCAAATAACTGTGATGTTATTACGCATAATAACCGTTTTATCCATAGTGCTCCTAAAATACATGATTTGTTTGTATTTGAAGTCTCCCATAACATGCTACAACAAACTGAATTAAATAACATTGATATTTCTCATAAAAGAAAATAAGACTTATTAAATAATAAATAAAGATAAAATGAGAACAAAATATTAAACAACACGATCACACCGAATCGGTCATTAAAATGAGACTTTTTGTCATTACCTAACCATGAATTTAAACGATACGATAAGAAAAAATTAAGTTACAATCAAAACAAATATTGTATTTAAACTAACAATACAATGCAATACAATACAATACATTACAATGGGTAACAACCATCCAAACAAGGTGTTAGAGAAAAATTGATTTTTAAGTGACCATGTGAGATAATATCTCATGCTCCAAGTAAATCTATTCAACCTTCTACTTATAATATAGAATTTAGTTTTACTATTTCTATTAGCAATGCGATTGATGCTATGGGAATAGCAGGTTTCAATTTATCAAGGGAACTGACAGTCAGGCAAACTGATGGAGACAAACAAGGAATGATACAAATAAGAATACAAATGCAAACAGAGAGAAAGTGAGAGGAAGGGACAATAACAAGAAAAAGAGCGGAGAGAGCACAAATGATGAAATATTTTGGCGATTTGTACCTAGTGATGAAGCATAAACACAAAAAGGTTGAAGAAGTATCAAGAGGTTAATTGACCAGATATTCACTTTAATTGATATTTAATGCAGATTCAGACAGAATTCAGCTTACAATCAACTTGATCTAGTCAGTTAGGTGCCAAATGCACCATAGAAAACTCTAAGGTTAATTGTTACATCAAGAAATAACCTTCAGCAAAAAAATAATAAGAAAAATTCAAGAAGTAACTAATTTAGTGTATGAACTATTTGTTAAGGATTAAGAATAACCACTATAGATATCCTACAGGCTTTATGTCACTGTTGGTGGACAGTATGAGATATATACTTGTGACAAGTGGCTGCTGTAAAAGTAATTGAATTACTTCGTTATAGCTGCTTAACTTGCTCTTTTTCTTGATGTCAGCTTATGATTCTGTACTGTACAATGCCATATTAATCGTGGCATATTGGGTAAGTCATTCATTCCTTTAGAAGATTGAAACTATCACTTGTGCCTTGTGCTATGCTTTTAGGTTAGTAGTTAACCCTTGGATGATCTCCCCAAGAACTCTGCCACCAGATTTGAAAATGCAGAACAACTGTTCTTCAATAACTGGTTAGGAGTATCAAACTCGAGAATTTTTCCTGCATCAAACAAGACGGATTTTATCAGGCAATATAATCCATTTCGAATAATATGAGGTGTGTATTCTCAGATATTCTATGTCTTCATCTTTTTGATTTCTTAGCCTGTAAGCAGGTTAATGGTTGCACTATATTCGCCACTACTATTGTCATGCAGTTGTATACACTAGCTGATATATTAGTCATTCGAACTGTTACTATATCCTTACTTATCTTACCTGCTACACTTGAAACTTATCCTATTAACATGTATGCTTAATTTACTTGGTTGTGCTGTCTTGTGTGTGCTTGTGGTGCTAGGTCCTGTATCTTTACCTTCGCCAAGAACCAGAACAAGATCATTATCAATCACTGTGGGTATCCGATGTGCCACTGTTATAACTGTGCATCCATTTGTTTCTTCTCTTATAGTTTTCTGAATGACATTGTCTGTCTCTGTATCCACCGAAGCCGTAGCTTCATCAAGTACCAGTATTCTCCTTTTCTGTAGCAACACCCTAGCTAGGCACACAATCTGCCTTTGACCCACGCTTAAGTTCTCTCCGTCTTCTGCAACTGCAGCATAAAATTCTTTATCATTTGTTTCCCTTTCCAATTGTCTATGTATTTTGAAGTTCTTATATAGGTTGGAATACAAAAAACCTAGTATTTGTACCTGGTGCATCAAGAAGCCTTGGATCATGCTTTACTATATCAGCTAAATGACATTTGCGCATGACCTGAAATATGACATCATTCTTATAGTAAGTTACAAAGTCTCATACTTTGTCGAATAAAACCAAGAGAAAGAAGTTCAAAACATTACCTCCCAGATATCCTGATCTGTATGTTGTTGTAATGGATCAAGATTAGTCCTAATTGTTCCTTGGAACAAAGTTGGATCTTGTGGTATTATACTCAACTTAGACCTCAGGTCTTGCAAACCGATCTTCGAAATGTCTATTCCATCGACAAGAATGCATCCCTCAGATGGTTCCACAACCCTGAAGAGAGCTTGGATCAAAGTAGACTTCCCACTACCTGTTCTTCCAACTACACCAATTTTCTTTCCCTCTGGAAAGATGCAGGTTATACCTTTTAGAACTCTTGGGAGATCAGGGTTGTATTGTACATGAAGATCTTTAATTTCAATTCTTCCTTTTAGAGGCCAATCGGGTTTTGGCCTGGACTTTTCAATTATCAGTGGAGCTTCACTAGGAATGTCGCTGAACTGAAGTATTCTTTCAACTGAAATCATTTTGTTCTCAACATTGCAAAGGTTCCATATAACCCAAGCTTGGAGAACATTAAGATTTAAGCCATAGGTAGCTGCTAGTCCTGCTAAACCTGTACACAGATGAAACATGTGACATCACACACTGAAACCATTTATCACAGTGAGAAGAAAATTGTTATCACAGACTTTGACTTCCTCATTTTGTGTAAGTTCTTAATCTAAGATTTGTTTCTTATGTATAACTACGTGGGAACGTGTTAAACCAGAAGTATGGAATAGAAATGGAGAAGAATAAATGCTTACTGGTGTCTATAGCGTCCCGTGGAAGGTGCGCCAGGATGATGAGAAGAAAGAACAATATGAGATTGAAGAGAAAATTAATTCGAACACAGAGCCATTCCATTGTAGCAGAGTTGTGAAAGACAACACGAGAATAGTTATCGATGAGACTTAAATTCTTATTCAAGAATCGGTCTTCCTGATTAAAACAACGAATTGTTGCTACACCGGTGAGAGATTCAGAGAAATGATGCAGGATTGGAGATTTCTGAATGCCAATCATCCTGGCCAGTTCTCTAGCAGTGGTAATGTAATATGCCTGTAATAAGAATTGAATCATTAACACTAGGGCCATATTTAAGAGAAGTAAATACTCATTCTTTGCATTCCAATTTAGAAGTGATATAAAGAAAAAATGATTCATGCTCTTTCAGTCTACTTTACAGCAATCAGTAAGAAAGTGAATTTCTTTCAGTAACTTCAGGTTAAGTTTCATATTACCTGATACCACACAGAGATGGCAAGGATCATAAGGAAGAGAAAAATGATCTGCCAGGCAACGTTGGACATAAGGACAACAATGCTCAATAACTGAATAAGTGCAAATGCAAGTCCAGCCAACCTATATGGAATATCTGTGTCCACGGTGCTTTGGTCTGTAGAAGACTGACAAGCAAGAAAAAATATTAGAGGCCATCAGAAAGTCATGTATTGAGAAACAAAGAACAGAGTTTAGACACATTTTAAGACAAAAAAATCATTTCAGCTGCAAAACTCACCCTATTGAGAATTCTACTGGAAGGGGTGGAGTCGAAGAATGACAACGGCGCTCGGAAGAGTGATTTCATCATTCCAATGTAGAGCTTCTGAGAAGTCTCAATTGCGATAGTTGAAAGTATAACTGCTCTTCCTAAGATGAATAAAGAGCTTCCCCCTGACAGCAGTATGAATATTCCAATTAATATCTTGTTAGTAACCCTTCCTTCTTCTTCTGTTCCCCATGCAATCCAGTAGTTGCTTGCCATCTGCAGTCCCTGGAAGAGAACTTGACATAGAAGGACTGGAAGTACAAGGACCCCTTTATACGCTGAGGTCACAAAGGTCGAGTAGACTTTCCATTTGACTCGACCAGATACTACATCTTCCTGCTGAGTTCTTTCTAAGATCCTGTTGTCACAGGTAAGATCTTCAATTTGGCTTTTCTGATGCTTTCCCATGGTTAAGCTGCTGCCCTTTTGGGAAGGCTTCACCTGATCTAATGATTTATTGTGAGCCACCATATGCCTTAGGAGCTCACCATCAGGATCTGCAATCAACTCGTTATACTTTCCTGATTGAACAATTCTTCCATCTTTCATTACCTAAGCATATCAGGTAAACAGAAAAACTAAGATATACTTTTCTAGTTTGTTTCAATCAACTGAAAACCAATAGCTGAAAATGTTTTCAACTTACCAGGATGATGTCAGAAGCATCTAAAAATTCCAACTGGTGAGTGGCATAAACAACTGTTTTTGTATGTAGAAATTGGTTTAAGCATTTCTGCAATATGATAAAGGGTTGTAGCACATCAATAAGAGAAACTAGATTACTGAAAATAATTCTACAAAAGTAGGACCTAGTACTTACCTTGAATATATGAGCTCCAGTTTGTGCATCAACAGCACTGAAAGGGTCATCAAGCAGATAGATATCTGAATCACTATAAATAGCTCTGGCCAACTGAATTCTTTGCTTTTGTCCACCACTTAGGTTCATTCCTCTTTCTCCTACTGAATTTAAATCTCCGTCAGCCCACATCTCAATGTCATGTTTCAAAGCACATCGTTCCACGATGTCATCATAACGCGCCTTGTGCATTTCCTTGCCAAACAGGACATTGTCTCTAATAGTGCCCGTCTGGATCCAAGAACTCTGTGGTACAATTGCCTTTGAACCATTAAGCTTGATACTTGATCCAGAAATTCTAGGAATCTCTCCCATAATGCTACAGATTAAGCTTGACTTTCCTGATCCCATTGAACCACAGATTGCGACTTTCCACCCTTTCATTATCCTGATTTTCTCAGATATCTTAATTGTTGATTTCATGAACTCATTTGTTCCCCAAGCATACTCTCCTGGCTCAAGTTCGATCGCCACTTCAGAAGTGTCAGGAGTATGATAGCTTGTTAACTTCATTTGATCTTCCTCTCTCATGAAGTCTTGAATCCTATCAACTGAAACTTTTGTCTGAGCAACCATGGAAATGAGCTCGGGTAAGTTGTAAATTGGTTCTTGTAGAATCCTGAAAGTTGCTAGTGCTGAGAGAACTGCTCCTGAGGTTAATGGTGTTTTTAGGATGATACAAACACCAAAGGTTACAACTGAGACAAGTGTTGGTGAGGCCCAAAAGAGGAAAGCCACAGCAGAACATGTATAAAGGTATCTCCTAAGCCAACCTCTCTCATTTTCTCTGAGTTGAAACAGCTTCATCAAGAAAGTGGACTCCCATGAGTGCAGTTTCAAGACTCTCATGCTTTTCAAGGTCTCTGAAGTGGCTTTAATTCTCACGTCCTTCGCTTCCATTATCTTGGAGTGGAACTGCTCTTGCATTTTGGCAAGCGGTGTGTTGCTCACCATCACAAATATGGTCGAAAGAAGAGCAGTAGCAGAGGGACCAGCACCCAAATTCCTGTACAAGATATGCAGGGCAAATGTAACCTGAACAGGAAGCAACCAAACTCCATGAATATGCCAGCAGAAGTCCCCAATTCTCTCTACATCAACATTGATGAAGTTTACGATCTTTCCGTCTTTTGTACTTCCATACTTTATAGACAAAGTTCTTTTATATATCAATGCCATCAGAGCCGCTCTGACTCGAACACCAATCCGGTGAGCTCCAAAGTACCATTGCCTTTGGGATAGTGACTCTATTGTTTTGGCGAATAAGAAGATGAAGGCTAAGATCATTCCTTCTTGCCTATTGGACTCATCTTTCTTTTCAGACAAAAAATTCACAAAGCTTGTTATTAGCAAAGGACCAGTATAGGATGCAATTGTGTTGACTCCTGTGGAAAGAAAAAAACAACAACAAAAGCATGTAGTTAGTTTGTAAGCAGAGTCGAGGTACATGCAATCTAAACCAAACATAGCTTGTCTTCTTAATTGAATCTTGAAAAATCAAGAATTACCTGCAAAAACTGCATTATAGGCTAGCGGTCTCCAAATCATATGTAGTATGGCATCAGGGATGAAGAAAGTAGAAGCTTTGCTTTTCTGAAGCGCGTCTTCCAACAAAGAAGCAGCTTCATTAGAAGTCTCAGTGTGAGGAATTGAAGGTATGTGCTCTACTCTGAGCTTTTCCTCGTGGCCTTTCTTGAATAGTGGATTAAGCCACCTGAATGTGATTTGGCTCCAAATACCAGCATTAGAAAATGCATCATCATCATCATGTGTATTTGCCTGATCTTTGTGAAGGAATGGCTGTTCACTTTCACTGTATTTGTTGGGAGAACAAATACAAGCTGGTACTGGCAGGGCATTGAAACATAGGAGAATTGAGAGTGGTAGGGAAGCAAAATCAATTATATTTGCCTTTGGCAGAACATATGGGTCTTTTGTATATATATTATAATGGTTGAGAAGATGGAATGAGACTAAAACTATATCAAAAATACTTGAAAATAACCACCATATGATGAGTAATAATGGCCACCTTTTCTCTCTTTTTAATGAGTAGACTGCAATTACACTTGCTAGACTCCATGTCATAACAGAAAAAACAGACTCTTCAAACACAAAAGTTGTCAACTTGCAGAATTCATGGAGACAGAAACCCAAATAAGAAAGGGCTATTGAGAAATTCACTAAAATTGTAATCTTGGTGAAAATTGTGGATTTTCTTCTCTCCCTTATTTCTACAAAACCTTCTTCTTCTTGTCCATTTTTCTTGAAAAAATCTACCAAGAAACATATGAGTAAAATCAAGAAAAATGCCACATTGGTTACCCGCAGAGTAATGTCCATCTTAGCTTAGTTAAAACTAAAACTCAAGAAAATCTCTCTTTTCAACTCAGCCCTGAAAGCCTATAGAGAAGAACCAAACAATAAATACAATGTAGACTAGAAAAAGTAGAAATATTTCATCCAGAATCATATAAAATAGACCAGACCTATGAAAAGTATATGAAGAAGAAAGCACGTGCCCCTTTCAAGAGGAATCTGAGAATCTAACAGAATGGTGAATGTTTATACTGAGCACAATTCTATTTTAAGTAACTATTATTATTATTATTATTATTATTATAGTAAGTAAAGATTACAGTAACTATTATTATTCTTTAAAGAATCGGTCCAAAAATTTGTGTTTTTTAGTATTTTTTTTTACTAAATCTCTTCTGGAGTCGGCTAAATTTATGGAAAGAGTACGAATTTAAAAAAGCCTAAAATAGTTAGCCTTTTTGTTGTGAAGTTATTACCATATCTCATGAACATTTAAATAAAAAAAAATTCTTTTAAATAATTATATTTGAAATTTATTATGGGTATGACATTATTGATGAATATATAAATATTTTAATATTTTATTTTTATACATAATATATTCCTTACAAAACACTATTATATAATATTTAAATATGACTATTATAGAAGGATAATTTTACAAAGAATGTAATGTTATAATAATTGTCATTTTGTTGGAATTCACTTACT
The DNA here is from genome assembly GCF_947179165.1 of Solanum dulcamara. Taxonomy (NCBI): domain Eukaryota; kingdom Viridiplantae; phylum Streptophyta; class Magnoliopsida; order Solanales; family Solanaceae; genus Solanum; species Solanum dulcamara. The sequence continues at coordinate 21,879,746 of NC_077238.1, forward strand.
CTAAAGTTAAGAAAGATTTTGACTAAACTACCCTTAACAATAGTTTTTTAAAAAACTTTTTAGGTTGACAAAATTATCATTAAATTTGTACATTATTCCCTCCGTCCATGTCTTTTGTTCATGTTTAATTTGATACACCTCTTAAAAAATAATAAATTATTATATCAATACTAATTATTATAAGTAATCTAAATGTTGGAAAATAAATCTATCTATCTATCTATCTATATATATATATATATATATATATATATATAATAGGAGAGGCAAAATCGCCACCTGTCAACACCATAAAATTAGAAATTATTTTAGACTAAAAATGAAAAAAAGAGGCTAGTTATTTACTATTTATTAAATTTATTATTACATTTTCAAAAAACAAAAAACAAAACAAAAGATAAGAACAAAAAACTACGAATCCTAGAGAAAAAAATGTGTGTTATGAAAATAAATTTAACTTGGCAAAATAATAAAGGAAAGAGAGTAAGACAATATAGAGAGAGTAGAAATAATTTTTCTTTTCGTGTGTATTTTTCTGTTCTGCAACATCGCCTATATATAGGCAAAGAAGAAGGCAATTTGTTGCCAATTTTGATAAATTGGCAAGTGGGCGGGTCCCATTTGGATGGTGACATCCATCACTTGCATAATACTCCCCTTTGGATGTCCACGTGTACATAAAATTTTACAAGAAGTAATATACATAGTAATTCTTAACTCCCATAGATGTTGTGCCTCGTTAAAAACCTTACTAGAAAAAACCCAATGGGAAAAAACCTAGTGAAGAAAAAGAGTACACAAATCTGGTAATATGCCTTGAGTGCTGCCTCATTAAAAACCTTACCAGAAAAATTCAGTGGGACAAAACCTTGGTTAAGGAAAAAAGAGTGCAGCGCGTATTTTACTCCCCTGATAAAGACATCATTTAATATCTCGAAGATGACGCATTCCAATCTTGTATCTCAATTTCTCAAAGGTTGAAGTTGCCAATGCCTTAGTAAATATATCTGCTAAATTATCACTTGAGCGAACTTGTTGAACATCTATTTCACCTTTCTGTTGAAGATCATGGGTAAAGAAGAATTTTGGTGAAATATGTTTTGTTCTGTCTCCTTTGATGTATCCTTCCTTTAATTGAGTTATACATGCAACATTGTCTTCAAACAATATTGTTGGAACGTCTCTTCTCAAAGAAAGACCACATGTTTCTTGAATGTGTTGAGTTATTGATCTTAACCAAACACATTCTCGACTTGCTTCATAAATGGCTATTATCTCTACATGATTTGAAGAATTGACAATCATAGTTTGCTTTGTTGAACGTCATGATATAGATGTACCACCACATGTAAATAAATAGCCTGTCTACGATCTCGACCCTTATGGGGATCAGACAAATATCCCGCATCTGCATAACCAATCAATTGTAACGGGGATTCATTCGATTAAAACAATCCCATATCAATGGTCTGTCGGAGGTATCTGAATATATGTTTAATTCCATTCCAGTGTCTTCGCGTTGGGGAAGAACTAAATCTTGCTAACAAGTTTACTGAGAAAGCTATATTTGGTCTAGAATTGTTGTCAAGATACATTAATGCACCAATTGCACTAAGATATGATATTTCAGCACCAACAAGTTCTTTATCATTTTTATGAGGTCGAAATGGATCTTTATTAATATCAAGAGATCTCACAACCATTGGGGTACTAAGTGGGTGTGCTTTATCTATGTAAAATCTCCTTAAAATATTTTCTATATATGTTGATTGATGGACAAATATCCCATTTGCAAAATATTCAATTTGTAGATCAAGATAATTTTTTGTCTTTCCGAGATCTTTTATTTCGAACTCCTTTTTTAGATATTTTATTGCCTTTTAAAGTTCTTTAGAAGTTCCGATAATATTCAGATCATCAACATATACTGCTATTATGACAAATTCAGATCCAGACCTTTTCATAAAGACACAGGGGCAAATTGAATTATTTTTATATCCTTCTTTTAGCAAGATTCGCTAAGACGATTGTACCACATTCGTCCTGATTGTTTTTGCCCATATAAAGATTTTTGAAGTTTTATTGAACAAGTTTCTCGGGAATCTTTATATATTTTAGGCATTTTAAATCCTTCAGGAATTTTCATAAAGATATCGTTATCCAGAGAACCATATAAATAGGTTGTAACGACATCCATCAGATGCATGCCAAGTTTTTCATGAACTGCCAGATTTGTAAGATACCTAAAAGTGATTGCATCCACCATAGGAGAATATGTTTCCATATAATCAATGCTGGGTCTTTGCGAAAATTCTTGTGCCACAAGTCGTGCTTTATATATTACGACTTTATTTTTCTCATTTCTTTTTCGTACAAAGACCCATTTGTACCCCACTGATTTTATACCTTCAGGTGTTCGGACTATCGATCCAAAAACTTTACGTTTTTCAAGCGAGGCTAATTCAACTTGAATTGCATCATTCCATTTTGGCCAATCATTCCTCTGTCTACATTCATAGATAAATTTTGGTTCAAGATCCTCATTTTGTTGCATTAGTTCCATAGAAATATTATAAGCAAAATTATTGTCGACAATTATATTATTTTGGTTCCATATTTTTCCTGATGAGACATAATTTATTGAAATTTCTTTATCATTTTCAGGCGCTTTAATCTCTTCCAATATTTTATCAATTGTTATGTCTCCCCGCTCTTCTTGAGCAGGTTCTGTCATATCATGACCATCTTGATTATTTGTTCCTTTTCTTTTTTGAGGATTTTTATCTTTGGAACCGATCAGTCTACCACATTTTACATGTGGTTTAGACTTATTTGCATTATTTAATTATTCTATTGGGACATCAACTCGAATTGGAGCATTAGCAGTTGGGATATGAGATTTAGTAACTCTTGATAGGTTAGTGAATGCATTTGGCAGTTGATTTGCAATATCTTGCAAATAAATTATCTTTTGAACTTTCAGTTCACATTTATTTGTACGAGGATCTAAATGAGATAGTGATAATGCATTCCAATCTATTTCCCTTTTCAACTGTTTATTTTCTCCCCCTAATGTTGGGTATACTGATTCATCAAAATGACAATCAGCAAACCTTGTGGTGAATAAATCTCCAGTCATAGGTTCCAAATATTTTATGATAGAAGGAGATTCATACCCAATATATATCCCCAATCTTCTTTGGGGTCCCATCTTTGTGCGTTGTGGTGGAGCAATCGGAACATATAATGCACACCAAAATATTCTAAGATAGGAAATGTTCGGCTCCTGATCAAAAATCAATTGTAATGGGGAGATTTTATGATAACTTGTGGGTCTGATCCGCACAAGACTTGCTGCATGCAAAATAGCATGACCCCATAATGAAATGGAAAGTTTTGTTCTCATAAGTATTGGTCTAGCAATTAATTGGAGACGTTTAATCAATGATTCTGCTAGACCATTTTGAGTATGAACATGAGCAACCGGATGCTCAATTGTTATTTCAGTGGACAAACAATAATCATTAAATGCTTGAGATATGAACTCACCAACATTATCAAGATGAATTGCCTTTATTGCATAATCTGGAAATTGTGCTCTTAACTTGATTATTTGAGCAAGTAAACTCGCAAATGCCATATTATGAGTTGATAGTAAGCACACATGTGACCATCTTGTAGATGCATCTATTAAAACCATATAATATTTGAATGCTCCACATGATGGGTGAATGGACCCAAATATATCACCCTGTATTCATTTCAGAAATGTTGGGCATTCAATGCCCACTTTGATTACTGATGGTCTAGTAATCAATTTGCCTTGAGAATATGCAGCACAAGAGAATTCTTTAAACTGAAGAATCTTTTGGTTATTCAAAGAGTGTCCTGTGAACTCTCAATTATTTTGCGCATCATATTAGAACCGGAATGGCCCAATCGATCATGCCAAATAATAAAATCATTTGAGTTAGTAAACTTTTGGTTTACTATGGCATGTGTTTCAACCATGCTAATACTTGTGAAGTATAAGCCGGATGAAAGAGCGGGTAACTTTTCAAGTATAAACGTTTTACCCGACATCATTATAGTAATGTAAAGATATTCATTCTTTTCATCATTTGTAGTCTCAAAATGATAACCATTTTGACGAATATCTTTGAAACTTAATAAGTTTCTTTGAGACTTACTACAATATAATGCTTCATTAATTGTTAAATTTGTTCCCCAACAAGTACAACTTTAGCTTTTTCGGATCCTCAATTAACCTTGTACTATCAGATATTGTATTAATATTAGCTTCTTTCATAATCAAATAAGAGAAATATTTCTTATCTCTTAAAATAGTGTGTGTTGTGGCACTATCAATAAGACACATATCATCATAATTAATTTTGGATCCAACTGATGATTGGGGAATTTCCATATTCTTCATAAATAAAAGAGATACATTATAAGAACGTGAAAAACTAACAACATAAAAACTTTAAGAAATTGAACTGCTTTAAGAAATATTTTTACGAAGTACAACATAATATCAAACATAATTAAGAAAACAATAACTATTTTATAAGTTTTATCCCCCGTCAGATGATCAATTCATCAATCAATACTCATAAAGTCTTCTGCATCCAAATGAGTAATATTTGGAAGATCTCTGAAATCATTATCTTTATAAGCAATATTTGCCTCAATATTTTCATGTTTATTTGAGGGGGTTGCTTCATCATCATTATTTTAAAAATTCAAGTATGCCTCCACAATATTATCTCTTCTTTTGAGAGAGGCTTGATAACGTTTCACAAAATGATCGGGCATACGACATTCACGTGCTCAATGACCCTTCATACCACACAGGTGACAAATATTGGATTTACCCCTAGAAGAATTATTTTGAGAAACTTTATTGTTCTCATGTCTATTTCCAACATGATGACGACAATTATTTCGTCCTCGCCCACATCCACGACCACGACCATGACCGCGACCGTGATAATTATTTTGTCTTGATTCAGACTGATTATGCGCTGCTACAACATTCGCTTCAGGGAATGGAGCAGACCTAGTGGGACGGGCTTCATGATTTTTCATCAGCAAAGTATTATTTTATTCAGCCACAAGTAAGCATGTAATTAATTCAGAATATTTCTTAAATCCCTTTTCACGATATTGTTATTGTAGCAACACATTTGAAGCGTAAAAAGTGGAAAGAGTTTTCTCAAGTAAGTCATCATCAGTGATAAAATCTCCACATAATTTTAACATGGAACTTACCTTGTGGATATCAGAATTATACTCTGTCACAGTTTTAAAATCTTGAAAGCGAAGGTGAATCCAGTCATATCGGGCTTTTGGTAACACCGAAAGTTTTAGGTGGTGATACCGATCCTTGAAATTAGTCCATAATTCAAGAGGGTCTTTCACAGTTAAATATTCAGTTTTTAATCCTTCATGAATATGATGATGAAGAAAAATCATGACCTTTACTTTATCTTGATTTGATGCGTTATTATTTTGTTTAATAGTATCACCAAGACCTTTAGCATCAAGGTGAATTTCAACATCAAGGATCCATGATAAGTAATTTTTTCCAGAAATGTCAATTGCCACAAACTCAAGTTTTGATAAATTTGACATGATAAAACTAGGATAGAAATTAATTTTAGAAATAGAAAAGACAACTAAAATAAAATTTCTTTAGTAAATATACCTGATATAGAAGTTAATTTATTTGGAAAAAATTAGAGTTTCGTGTTGATAACGTGTTATAAAAATAAATTTAACTTGGCAAAATAATAAAGGAAAGAGAGTAAGACAATATACAGAGAGTAGAAATAATTTTGCTTTTCGTGTGTATGTTTCTGCAACATCGCCTATATATAGGCAAAGAAGAAGGCAATTTATTGCCAATTTTGACAAATTGGCAAGTGGGCGGGTCCCATTTGAATGGTGACATCCATCACTTGCATAATAAAGTCCCCCCCCCCCCCCCCATTTTTTTAATAGACATTTGTGATTCCATATATAATATATGTCAATCAAAATACCAAAAATAGAAACTTTCAAAAACTTCTACAAAATAAATTTTAATAAATAAATATATATCTATATATCTATATTCTATATATATATATATAATAGGAGATGAAAGAGTGCCACTGTCAGCACCATAAAAATAAAATATTTATTAGTTTTTTAAAATTAAAAAAATGGATCATTTAATTATTAGCTATTAGTTACTTTTTTTTAATTTAATTTTTTAAAATTTAAAATAGAATTTTGATAGTTATTATTTATCGTTGTACATCAACCATTTTTAAATAAATACTTAAATAATTTTGCCTCTCATTAATGATAATTTTCTTATCAAATAAGTGCACGTTGGTGTGAATTCTCCATGGAACTAGAACTTTGAAAGATAAAAATTTTAAACTTATATAATAATTTTAGGTAAACAAATGAACATCAACATAGGTTATTTTTATTTTGTTTTAAAAAAATTAAATTCAAAATTGAGAAGAGTGTTATACGTATTTTTGAAGATAAAGTGGTTACAACTTCTTAATTTTATCCTTTCCAATTTTATAGATAATTTATTATTATAAAATTAGTTCAAAAAAGAGTTTCTAAGACTCATAGTGGAACAATACTTCCATGGATAATGGTTTAAAATTTCCATCAACTGCTTTACAAAATTACAGTTTTGGTGGATAATAAATCAAAAATCAAAATTGGATTATAGAAAACATGGAAGAATAGTGTCAGCGGTCTTGAAAATCAAGTATGTCACGATCCAAAAATCGAGTTCATGATGGCACACATCCTAAATCCCATCCCGATGTGTAAGATAAAAAAAACCATACGAGACTCCCAAAGAGAAGTCAGGCCACAATTATACACTATAAACGGACAACAACGAAATTATCTTAAAACCTGGTGTCATAAGTATAAAGAGCATCTAATACAAGGTTCGAGTCTAAACATACAACATAAGTCTCTAAATGATACAAAAGACTGAATAATAAGAATAGACTAGTGAAAATACGAATCCTGGGACCACACCACTAATCTGAGAATATACAATCTGCTAGAATATTAGCTGCCACGTGAGGTACCCTGACTAGTATCTGCATCAAAAAGGGACATAGAAGTATTGGTGAGTACAATCTACATGTACTCAATAGGTTTTAGCCGACTGAGTATAAAGAATTAATCAAACCTATAAAATAAATTAAGAAACGCTTCCACCCGCATACAGAAAAGTCCTACTATGACATCGATGCCGCTAATTTATATAGAATGGCGCGAATAAATTAATGCCATAACAACATCTCATAATCACAATTAACCAGATAATTCAAGCAGTACAGCTATTAATGCAATGCAATGTAATATGATGATGCAACGATGTGGTGGTACGGTTGAATTAAGACTGTCGCACAACCTGCCGAGCTGTGCTACCAAGCAGGACCCATGGGGGTCTCGTAGATCATATACCTCAATTACAATATCTCATTATCCTTGCTACCTCCTCGTGGTCAAGGGATCATAATTTATCCACTACCCTGCTGTAAAACTTCCTCGGTCAGGGACTCAAGATACAAAGATTTAAAGGTGTTTCATTTTCTTTCTCAAAAGAATTTTCATATTTCTCAACTTTCCATGTTTCATGATATTATGAGTGAGAATGAATGCATCAAAACACATATGGAATGGAAGAAATATTCAACTCAACATGTAGTACAAGGATCAAAGTTCATATTATTTAACCTACATATGATACTCACCCTCAATAAATAGCAATGAGAAGGAAATATTTCAATATAAGTGTTCATCCCTTTCTAAACAATATTTCAATACTCAGACATGCTCAAAACCCCCCAACTCAACCCCTCAAGCGGGTATCACAAGTCAAATAACATCATCAAGAATCTCTTACAGGCAAATTACGAATCACATGTGGTAAAAGCAAATAAGATAACAAATAAGGCCCTCACACGGGCGATGTAATATAAATACGCCCCCATATGGGGATCACAATATGTATAACATTCTCAACTCATACTTCAACCCCATTCGAAAGTCTATAACATATGAATGACTAATTACCCCATCTCAGTCTCAAAGAAGGATAGTCAAATCTACCTCAATTACCGAAACCGCACTCGAACATCTCCACTAGATAAGAAACTCTCAAATTTAAAGCCCAAAATAACAACCCACTATCAACAATGAAACATACACATCACAATGAGTCCAATGACACCCATATTGATAGGTTTCAGAATTGGAGGTAAAATAGTCTTAAAATTAATTATTTTCAAAAAGGGTCAAATTTGGAATTTTATTTGAAAATTATGTTCTACACATCGAATAAAGTTTGTTGCTGAAAAACCCATTAAAATCGAGCAAGAATCGTGTTCCAAATCATAAAAATATAATTTTCTAACTTGGAAGAAAACCCCATAACCCACATTCAAAATCTTGATTTAAAGATATTTTGGAAGATAATAATTGCAGAAAATGATAAAGGATAATCTCACCACAATGTTCTTTGAGGAAAAACTCACAATTTAGATCCAAGAATTATTAAAACGGAGCTAAGATGACCAAGAAACAATCCTTCAAAATCCATTAAAATTCTAACTCGAAAATGATAAAGGCAGCAGTTAGATTAATGAATATATCTCACACGAAGCTCGTAATCAAGTTTTTGAGCTCAAAACTTTATTTATATGAAAAAACTACAAAATTTAGAGTTTTGAATCACTGAATTTGGATCTAAGATGGCTAAGAAGTCATCTTCCAAAGTTTACAAAAATCTGAATTCGAAAATGGTCGAGGCAGCATCTAAAACATCAAATATGACCTCCAACGAAGATTCTAATCAAGATTCCAAATTCACCAATGGACTCCTCATGAAATTCTCCTAAATATAGCTTTTTGAATCACCAGATTTGGACTTGAAAAGTTCAAGAAATAAAGGTTCAAAGTTGAGAGAAAAATCTAAAAAATCTAGACTTTTGCACCAGATTTTTTTGATTTTTGCATTATTTAAAGTCTCCGAACGGACCTTCAAAATTTGTTCGAAATCTGATAAAAATAAACCAGGTATGCTACCCACTAAATTCCACATTCCAGACTCAATAGAGCATTCAAAATTCCCATACGAGGTCATTTTAATGAAAAATAGGTCCCACACCCAAGTCCTATTTTAAACCAAATTCCACAATGGGCCTCGAGATTAGACCGGAAACTTTGAAAAGCAAACAAATGGTCGTCCTAGAACAAACTCGATATTACAAAACTAACCGCACTGTCAGAATTTTCATCCAAGTGCATTTTCCAAGAATGTTGATCAAAGTCAATCATATGCTAACTTTCAAAGTTAAAAGCGCCAAATGGCCCCAAAGTCATATCAATTGCCTCAATAGTCATGCCGACAATGCTACTAGCCTAATTTGGCAATTTCGGAGCTGATGGAACCATCATAATTCAAATTCAAGGTCTTCTAAACCCGAAACTCAAAAAGTCGCAACTAAACCAACTTAGGCATTCAAAATACTAAAATGGGCTCGGGACCTCTAAAAATTCAGCTAGCACTTCTTCTAAACCGAAAACCATCCCCTCAATCCAACGCAGTAGTTGGAATTCCATTCTAAGTATTGGAACTCCGAAAGTTGACCAAAGTCAAACCTTGGCCTAAAATTCCGCAAATTTCGAACCCAAGACCTCAAATCTTCGTTACAACTCCAAAACTAATTATGCAAACTCTCCTAGATCAATTTCTACATTTCAGAGCTGATGGAATCGATAAAATTCCATTTCGAGACCCATAGCTCCGGTTGGTAACAAAAATTACTTTTTTACCTCTTAACTCTATAAAACTCAAGAATTTGCACAATTTATAAATCATTAAGATTTTGATACTTTCAACTACACAAATTGATCAAATAATATTCAGGGGAACTAACGATAGGGGTAAAATGGTAATTTCACATAAATATTTAAAAATGACCCTCAAGGTCATTACAACATCTACCACTAAAAAAAATATTCGTCCATGTACATAAGATAAAAGAAAGTACCTGGGGTCTCAAAAAGTTAAGGGTACTGGGCTTGTATATGAGACTCTAACTCCCAAGTCACCTCTTTAACAGGACGATGCTGCCACTGTATGTTGACCGAAGCGATCTCCTTGGTCCTAAGTCTACGAAGCTGCCGACTCCTCCTCATAAGTCAAATCCGGACACAACTCTACCGCATCATATGAAATCACATGCAACTCATTCGGTATGTACTTGTGAAGCATGGAAACATGAAATACCGGATGGATAGTTGACAATCTAGGGGGTAAGACCAACTCATAAGCCACCCCACCTACTCTCTTCAAAATCTCAAATGGGCCAACAAACCTCGGGCTAAGCTTGTCCTTCTTATCGAATCTCATAACACCCTTCATGGGTGATATTTTAAGCCATACACAATCACCCACCATGAACTCTAAGGGACGAACCCTTCTGTTAGCATAACTCTTCTGACGACTTTTTGCTGCCAATAGTCGACCCTAAATCAAGCGTACCTGCTCTATAATATCTTTGAGTAAGTCAGTATCTAGTGCATTGACTGCAACAGAATCAAACCACCTAATGGGTGATCAACACCTATGACCATACAATATTTCAAATGGTGCCATCTAAAGGCTGGAATGATAATTGTTATTATAGGCAAACTCCGCTAAGGACAAGTGTTGGTCCCATCAGGCACCAAAATAAATCACACAAGCCCTAAGCATATCCTCTAACACCTGAATTATCTGCTTGGGCTTACCATTGGTTTGGGTATAAAATGTTGAACTCATCTCTAGCCGCATACCTAAACCACACTGTAATGCCTCCCAAAAGTGAGAGATGAACACTGAACCCCGATCCGACACAATAGAGATAGGCAACCCATGCAACCTAACAATCTCACATAGATAGATCCTAACTAACTACTCCACATTATAGCTAGCCTTCACTGGAAGAAAATAGGTTGATTTGGTCAATAGATCCACAATCACCCAAACGGAGTCATGCTTACCCAATGCCATGGGTAATCCAGACACAAAGTCCATAGTGATATGCTCCCATTTCCACTCGAGAATGGGCATCCTTTGCATAGGACCACCCAACTTCTGATGCTTATACTTCACTTGTTGGCAATTTAGACACTTAGCCGCAAAATCAACAATATCCTTCTCCATTCCACACCACCAATAATGTTATTTCAAGTCATGAAACATCTTTGCCACTCCTAGGTGAAATAAATACTTGGAATAATGAGCCTCCCAGATCAAGAGAGGCTGATTTTGCTTCACCACTCAACACTTTGTCTCGAATGGCCCTTAACTTTTCATCTTCAAACTGGTGTGTACGAATCTGATCCATCAAAGTAGACCTAGCCTCCACAAAAGCCAAAATGCCATGATGTGTAGAAATATCAACTCGGACCAACTATCTAGCCAATGACTGAACCTCCAAAGACAAAGGCCTCACTTCAGCCTTAAGAAATGCCATACTACCCATGCTAGGTGCTTTCTGACTCAAGGCATCCGCTACCATATTAGCTTTGCTGGATGATAAAAAATGGTGATGTCATAGTATTTCAATAATTCTAACCACCTACGCTTCCTCATGTTTAGATTCAACTGAGAAAAGATATACTTAAGGCTATGGTGGTCAGTAAAGACCTCATAATGCACGCCATAGAAATAGTGCCTCAATAACTTTATAATAAACACCATCGCCGCCAACTCTAAGTCATGAGTAGGGTAGTTCTTCTCATGTACCTTTAATTTTGAGAATCACAAGCTATAACTCTACCTTTTTGCATTAATACACCACCCAAGCCAAATTCAGAAGCATCACAAAACATAATAAAGGCCATGCCCTCCTCAAGTAAGGCTAGAATAAGTAGGTCAATAACTCCTTGAGCTTTTGAAAGATCGTGTCACACTCATTAATCTACTCAAATGCCACGGTATTTTGAGTTAGCCAAATCAATAGGAATATAATAGAAGAGAAACCCTGAACAAACCAACGGTAATAACTTGCCAACCCAATAAATCTTCGAATCTCGGTAACTGAAGTAGACCTAATCTAATCACAAACTACTGCAACTTTGACCAGATCAATCATAATACCATCCTTGGTCACCATTTGACCCAAGAATACCACAGACTCGAGCTAAAACTTATATTTGGAGAACTTTGCATACAACTTCTTCTCTCTCAATCTCTGAAGTATTGACCTCAAGTGACTATCATAGTCGGCCTCATTCTTGGAGTAAACCAAGATATCATTGATAAACACAATAAAAAATGAGTCCAAATAAGGCCAAAATACTCAATTTATTAACTCCATAAAAGCAGTTGGGGAATTAGTCAACTTAAAAGACATAACCACAAACCCATGATGCCCATAACGAGTCCTGAATGTAGTTTTTGGAATATCAGATTCCCAAATTCTCAACTGATGGTAACCCGACCCTAAATCAATCTTAGAGAACACTGATGCACCCTAAAGCTGATCAAATAAATTACCAATGCGAGGAAGAGGATACTTGTTTTTGATGCTGACTTTATTCAACTATCGATAGTCAATACATATCCTCATAGTACCACTTTTCTTCTTCACAAATAAAATTGGTGCACCCTATGGTGATACACTAGGTCTAATAAATCCCTTTTTTAACAAATCTTCCAATTGTTCTTTCATCTTTTTATATTCTGCTGGAGCCATCTGTGAAGGAAAAATAGATATAGGCTTAGCACTCAGTTCTAAATCTATCACAAAATCAATATCATGATCAGGAGGAACACCTGGCAAGTCTATAGGAAATATATCCATAAACTCTCTCACCACTCTCGTGGTCTCTAAAAGAGATGACTCTATATTAAGATCATGTACATGAGCCAAATAAGACAAGCAACCTTTATCCACCATACGACAGGAACAAATATATGATATCAACTCTTTAGGATACGAACTTGATTTACTTTTCCATACCAAGCAAGGAAAATCGAGGTAGACTAAGGAAACTATAACTCCTCAAAAATTTCTATGCAAAGACCTAAACCAATTTTCAAAGACGTATAGGCTTGAACTCATCGAATTCTAATTTTACATATGAACTAGGATCAATTCCTAAGTATTTAAAGTATATTAGATATATTTTAGGGTCATAAGGGATCTCTAACACCAAACCAAGTCTAAAGAATTTCCATCGACTAAGTTTTCGTATGAGTTTAGAATATGGTCAACTTCAAATACCCATATATCCTATTATATAAGGAATTAGGTGTTTCATGACATATCAAATTAAAGTTCTTTGAGTCCCCTTTCTAATGCCACTAAGTTGGCCTTATTCTGAGTTCAGAGTCAAAAGTTATGATTATTTTACCAAAGACTACCACTGTAGTAGTTTATTAGATTGGCGCGGCGTGCCAGCAGAGCGCTCAAAACTAGCTGCAATAGATTTTTCCTTAGTGCGGCGTGCTAGCAGAGCGCCTGAAACTACCTACAGAAGTTTGGCTTTTGGTGAGGCATGCTACTATCGCGCCTACAGGGTTTTGAGCCCATTTTCCATATTTTATTTATGAAGGGAATCTTAGACAATTACCTAATAACATATATACGAACTTGGACGCCTTTGGGATCATTTTTGCTGTGTTTTGCCTCCCCAAAACCCTAAACTTCAGCCTCTTCTCTCTCAAATTATCTCCAACACATTTTCTTAGCCATAGTAAGGTTTCAATATGAAAGAAAAATCCTCACGTTGAATCAAATAAAATTTTTAAGGTTATGATATGACATGTATGACATCCCTATATGCCGTCAATGTTGTTGAATATTTTTCAAAAAAAGGGTAGGTCCAATCAGCATGGTACCCGAAATACCATCACTGATTATAGCCTTTATTTTCTTATAAATCAAGGTTCATTAGTAGGATGGTAAATAGGGCATGGAATTCATAATGATATTATAAAACAAAGGTTTTAATGAGATATTCTACCGAATGTGATGTTTGAATTCTCAAGCTATATGATATGACTATTTTTGAAGTATTATACTATTCTGTGGTATTTGACTTAACACAGAATGTAGAATGTAGATGGAAACTCGACTGAAGGGGTACTTAAGTAAAGTCTCACGTTGCATTAACTATGTGACACCATAAGAGCTTTTGTCGGCTAGGCCTTTTGTAATGACCTTGAGGGTGATTTTCAAAAATTTGTACAAAATACGCGTGAACAGTAACACGCATGAACAGTAACTTTTTGGGCAGAAAATGCCGCTTTCTTCCCATTTCAATATTTTTCATCATTTGTTTGAGTTCTTGAACTCCTTGAGGTGATTTGAGAAGAGATTTTCGAGGCAAAGTGTTGGGTAAGTGATTTTTGACCTAAAACCTTCCTTTTTCATTAAGTTTTTGATGATTTTAACTCTTAAATTTTAGTTTCAAACCCCCAAAATCTTTGTTTCTTCCCTAATCCGAATTTAAGGAAAATTGTGATTTCCAACTTGTTTTGAGCTCTATTTTTATGGGTTTTTCAACCATGAGTTCCTTATTACCAATCGAATGGGATTGTTCAATAAATTTCCAGATTTGACCCTTTTCGAAAATAGTTAATATTTGGACTATTTTACCCCCGGTTCCGAAACCTATCAATATGGGTGTCATTGGACTCCTTGTGATGTGTATGTTTTATTATTGATAGTGGGTTATCATTCCGGGCGCTGAATTCGAGAGTTGCTTGTCCGGTGGAGGTATTCGAGTGCGGTTTCGGCAATTGAGGTAGGTTTGGCTATCTTTCTTTGAGATTGAGATGGGGTAATTAGTCATTCATATGTTATAGACTTTGGGATGGGGTTGTAGTATGAGTTGAGAATGTTATATATATTGTGATGCCCGTGTGGAGGCTTATTTATTAATGTGTTGCCATGACGGGGTTTATTTATATTACATAGTCCGTGTGGGGGCCTTATTTGTTATCTTATTTGCTTTGAGAGCATGTGAATTGTGATTTGCCTAAGAGAGAGGCTTGAGTATATTATTTGACTTGTGATGCCGCCTGAGAGATTGAGTTGGGAGTTTTGAGCATACTTGAGTATTGAAATATTATTGAGAAAGGGGTGAATATTTAAAAGAAAGTGTTTCCTTCCCATTACTATTTATTGAGGGTGAATATCATGTGTAGGTTAAGTTTTGAGAACTTTGAACCTTATACCACATGTGAGTTGATTATTACTTCCATGCATATGTGTTTTGATGCATTCATCCTCATTCATCATATCATGAAACATGGAAAGTTGAGAAATATGAAAATTCTTTTTGAGAAAGAAAATGAAACACCTTTAAACCTTTGTATCTTGAGTCCCTGACCGAGGCAGTTTTCCAGCAGGGTAGTGGATGCATTGTGATCCCAACCTTTGTATCTTGAGTCCCTGACCGAGGCAGTTTTTCGACAGGGTAGTGGATGCATTATGATCCTAACCTTTGTATCTTGAGTCCCTGACCGAGGCAGTTTTCCGACAGGGTAGTGGATGCATTGTGATCCTTTGACCACGAGGAGGTGGCAAGGATAATGAGATATTGTGATTGAGGTATATGGTCTGCAAGACCCCCATGGGTCCTTCTTGGTAGCACAGCTCGGCAGGTGTATACGACAGGCTGTGCGACAGTCTTGATTCCATCGTACCACCACATTATTGCATTATCATATTGCATTGCATTGCATTGATATTTATGCTGCTTGAATTATTCGATTAATTGTGATTATAAGTTGTTATTATGGGTTTACTTTACTTATGCCACTATATATATAAACTGGCGGCACCGATGCCGAAGTGGGACTTTTCTGTATGCAGGTGGAAGCGTTCCTTAGTTTATTTCATAGGTTTGATTAATTCCTTATACTCAGTCAGCTAAAACCTACTGAGTACATGTGAATTGTACTCACCCCTACTTCTGTGTCCCTTTTTGATGCAGATACTAGTCAGGGTACCCCACGTGGCAGTTAATATTCTAGCGGATTGTGTATTTTCAAATTAGTGGTGAGGTCCCAGAATTTGGATCGTCACTAGTCTATCTTTATTTTTCAGTCTTTTGTATCATTGAGAGACTTATGTTGTATCTTCAGATTCGAACCTTGTATTATATGCTCTTTATACTTATGATACCAGGTTTTGGGATAATTTCTTCATTGTTTTTTTTTCTTTTTATTTAAATCGTGGCATCACTTTCCCCTTTGGGAGTCTTGTATGAGTTTTATTTTTAGGGTTACACATCAGATTGGGTTTTGAGATGTGTGCCATCATGACCTCAGTTTTTGGGTCGTGACACCTTTATAGTCACCAAATGTTAAATAATTGAATGTAAACTGAATAGATTTCTACCCGGCAAGTATTCTCCCCGTGCCAACATAGGGGGTTATATTGGATACTATGTAATAGCTCGCATGGTCTTAAATGTCGGTTATAGTAATTTTTCCACATATGTATGCTTTAAATGCTATCTACTTGATTACTCATGCATGCATTCACTCAGGTATTTTACCTTATTAATGTCTTAATGTTTTATCATGTTGAATGCCTATATAATTAGTACATTCAAAGTACTAACACATACTCTTTTGCCTACATGATGTCACCATGTAGGGACCGGTATTCCTCCTCCTCTACGTGGTTAGTTCAAATGGTTTAAAGGACACTTTGGTGAGTTCCCATTATTTTGGGGACAATACCCCTCTCCTTTCTAGCATATGTTATGTTGAGGCATTAAAACACCTATTTTAGTACTTCATTATTAGTTTATTTGAGGGTGAGCTAGGGACATGTCTTATCCCCCACTAAGTTTATTAGTAGAGATATGTTTGGACATAAATGTATCATGATATAAGGTTGATAATGTTCTCCCTTAGTACCTATATCCCTTATGTTTCCGCTTGATTTGTTTATCATTACCAATGAAATGCTTAATGAATACTAAGAGGCCTGGGTGAGGTACCCTCGAGTGCCTCATTCGCCGTGTTACGTTTAGGCCCTAGGCTTGAGTTGTGACAAATTTAGTATCAGAGCATGAGATTTTGAAATGGTTCTTAGAGTCCAACATACCGAGTCAAATAGGGTATTGTTCGTGGTTGTGAAGCACACCACAATTATGAATAGGAAACTATGAGGCATTTAGGAAAGTTTCCTTTCTTTTGTGATTCATGTCGTGCCTTAGATTTGTCCTAAGACTTCTCTTATCTAACAAATAATTTCATATTATCTAGATGATGCCTTGAAGAAGAGTACCTCCACCTAAAGCAATGGATTCTCTGAAGGACTAAGTTCCTCCGATTGTTGAGGCTCTAATTCAAGGAGGGGTTGATGCTAATAAGGGATAGGTCCCTAATGATCCTCTAGCCGAATAAGTGACTAATGCAGAATTTTATGATGCCATCCTATTATTGGGTTGAGCTGTGATAGCTCAGTTGAATCAAAAAAAGGTGACTCATGTGAATGTGGGTAAAAAGAAAAGGAAATGGGAGAGTAAAATGAGTGCTATAAGGGAGAAATCTAGGGACTTCAAAAGGGCGCAGAATGATAGTGTTTCATCTTGTGCTAATTCCCCAGCGTCTAGGCCTAACAAAGAAGAACGTCCCTTTACCCCTTGCGAGAGGTCTGGTAGGACTCACCAAGGAGAATGCATGGCCGGTAAAGAGGGTTGCTATAAATGTGGTGATATGGGGCATAAGATGAGGGACTGTCAAGTTGCTTCTAGTAAAGGGAGGGATTCTAAGAGGGCTCGATGCAAAGGTGGTACTTCTCAACGAAACCCGGTGATGGTTTTAGTGCTACTCAAAGTTTGGGAAAAACCATAGGGGAGAGTTCTTAGCGGGGTTAGATGCTTGTTATAAATGTGTAATACTGGGTCATCATGCAAGGGAGTTTAAAAGGGGTACTAGACCTTTGGATCTTGCCCAGACTACAGGTCATCCAGCTCAAAGTGCTACTACGTCGGATGGCGGTCGATGCCAAGAAAGATATTATGCTTTTTAGATTCATCAAGGGTTAAAGTATTCTCTTGATGTTGGGATCGATAAGTTTATTGTCTTTGATTTTAAAGTGTATTCATTGTTAGATCCACTGCCAATTTGTGGTTTGTTGCTTTATTTCTTGCTAATAGGTTTGATGTATATCCTAAAATATTATTGGAACCCTATTTGGTGTCTACCCCTATTGGTGAGTCGGTTGTTGCTTTATCTTGCACAAAGTTGTTCCTTGTGATCTCATTGAGCTTGACATGGAAGATTCTGATATTATTCTTGAATGGAAGGGTCATGATTCGGTAGTAAAGGGGTAAGTTCATTTCCTTTCTTAAGGACCGAAAATTGATTTCTAAGGGTTAGGGATATCAACTCTGAAATTCCTTCTCTTGATTTGGCTCCCGTGGCTAATGAGTTTTATGACATGAGTGTGCATTCTTATCCGAGTAAGGACAATATGTGGCTGGTGCACTTAGTAGGATGTTTATAAGGAGCATGGCTTATGTTGATGAATGGAATAGTGAGTTGTAAGGGATGTTCATCGGTTGGTTAGATTGGGGGTAAGGTTGAGTGGTTCCGATTATGGTGGTGTAAATTGGGTCCGAATCATCTTTGGTAGTAGATGTTAAGTCAAAAATGACCTTGATTCATCATTGGTAAAGTTGAAGGAATTGGTGCGAGATAAGGAAGTAGAAGTCTTTTCCCAAGGGGGAGATGGAGTATTTTATTACCAAGGTTGGTTGTGTGTCCCAATGTAGATGGCCTAAGAGAAATGATATTGAGTAAAGTTCATAGCTCTCGATGGATGAGTTAGGTAAGATTGAAGGAATAATGGGTGTTCCATATTGTTATAATTGTGATATGCTTGGTCCATTTAAGGTTATAGACACGGAGGACGAGCTAGATGAAGATTTATCCTATCTCTTTCCTTCCACTCAAGCCTAAAGGTACTAAGTTATTCATGATCAAATCGATTAAACTTCTATGCTTCAGTTCCATGTCATTCATATGCATGTATGATTCATGAAAATGATTTTTCTCAAGGACTATATTTTATGTTAAGTATGAAGTTTACATGTTCTATGCATTTTTTTTAAAAGTGTCCTCATATTCATGTTGGGTTTCTAGTCCCTTTTTACATGTCTTTCCTATATTAGTTGAATCTCATTTGAGGACGAATGTTCCCAAGGGGGAGATATTGTAACACTTCAAAAATTTCTATGTCAAGACCCGAACCATTTTTCAAAGGTGTATAGGCTTGAACTCATCGAATTCTAATTTTACATATGAGTTAGGATCAATTCCTAAGTATTTGAAGTGTATTAGATGTGTTTTAGGGTCATAAGGGATCTCTAACACCAAACCAAGTCTAAAGAATTTCCATTGGCTAAGTTTTCGTATGAATTCGGAATAGGGTCAACTTCAAACACCCATATCTACTATTTATAAGGAATTAGGTGTTTAATTACCTATAAAATTAAAGGTCTTTGAGTTCTCTTTCTAAATCCACCAAGCTCGCCTCATTTCGAGTTCGAAGTCAAAGGTTATGATCATTTTACCAAAGACTACCGCTGCAGTAGTTTATGGGTTTGGTGCGGCGCGCCAGCAGAGCGCCCAAAACTAGCTGTAGTAGGCACCCAAAACTAGGTGTAGTAGTTTGGCCTTTGGCGTAGTGCGCCACTATTGCGTCTTTAGGGTTTTGAGCCCGTTTTCCAAATTTCTTTATCAAGGGAATCTTGGACAATTACCTAATAACATATATACGAACTTGGATGCCTTTGGGATCATTTTTGCTGTGTTTCCTCTCCAAAACCCTAAATTTCATCCTCTTCTCTCTCAAATCAACTCCAACACATTGTCTCTCAAACTCAAGGATTCAAGCTTCCTAATTAAAGGCCCAACATCAAGACTTCTCCAATTCCTCTTTAAGTTCTCACTAAGGTATGTGGGTTTTCATCCATGGGTCCTTCCACCCATGGAGCCCAAATATTTTCTCAATCTAGTATTTCCATTCAAAATGATGAAATCTTCTGGACTTTTACATGATGAATTTAAATACATAGATTATGATATATTTGAAGTTTCTTTACATATATGGATGGATATTGACTCTTGGTTTCATGAAGTTATGATGTTATTAAAGTGCCTATATGAAGGCTTGAAAAGAGTTTTAAGACATCTATGGTGGGTTGGTTTAAGAATGTGTATTTTATGCATTTCTATTACTCTCATGCATGCAAGAGTTCTTTAAAGGCATTGGAAGGTTTTTATGAAATGAACCCACCTAGTTTCTTATAATGAAGTAAAGTTGAAATGAAGTTTGACTCCAATGAATGTTATGAAGTAAATGCTTATGAAAGAGAGTCTTTATGGAATGATTGATTGATGAAAAAGGGCTTCTTAGCCAAAGTAAGGTTTCAATGTGAAAGGACAATCCTCACATTGAATCAAATAAAATGTTTAAGGTTATGATATGACATGTATGACATCTCTATATGCCGTCAATGCTATCGAATATTTTTCAAAAAAAAAAGGGCAGGTCTGATCTGCATGGTACCCAAAATACCATCACTGATTGTAGCCCTAATTTTCTTATAAATCAAGGTTCATTAGTAGGATGGTAAATAGGCATGACATCCATGATGATATTATAAACCAAAGGTTTTAATGAGCTATTCTACCAAATGTGATGTTTGAATTCTCAATCTATATGATATGACTATTTTTGAAGTATTATACTATTCTGTGGTATTTAACTTAGCACCGAATGTAGAATGTAGATGGAAACTCGACTGAAGGGGTACTTAAGTAAAGTCTCATGTTGCATTAACTATGTGCCACCATAAGAGCTCTTGTCGGCTAGGCCTTTGTAGTCACCAAATGTTAAATAATTGAATATAAACTGAATAGAGTTCTATTCGACAAGTATTCTCCCCGTGCCAACATAGGGGGTTATATTGGATATTATGTAATAGCTCGCATGGTCTTAAATGTCGGTTATAGTTATTTTTTCACATATGTATGATTTAAATGCTATCTACTTGATTACTCATGCATGCATTCACTCAGGTATTTTACCTTATTAATGTCTTAATGGTTTATCATGTTGAATGCCTACATAATTAGTACATTCAAAGTACTAACGCATACTCTTTTGCCTACATGATGTCACCATGTAGGGACCGGTGTTCCTCCTCCTCTACGTGGTTAGTTCGGATGGTTTGAAGGCCACTTTGGTGAGTTCCCATTATTTTGGGGACAATACCCCTCTCCTTTCTAGCATATGTTATGTTGAGGCATTAAGACACCTATTTTGGTACTTCATTATTAGTTTATTTGAGGGTGAGCTAGGGACATGTCTTAGCCCCCACTAAGTCTATTAGTAGAGATATGTTTGGACATAAACGTATCATGATATAAGGTTGATAATGTTCTCCCTTAGTCCCTATATCCCTTATGTTTCAGCTTTATTTGTTTTTCATTACCAAATAAATGCTTAATGAATACTAAGAGGCTTGGGTGAGGTACCCTCGGGTGCCTCATTCGCCGTGTTACGTCTAGGCCCTAGGCTTGGGTTTTGACAGTCATGGTCTTAGAATAGTAATCTAATATAGAATGATAGGGAGATAACCAGTCCATATCCAATATGACATCAAAGTCAAACATGTCTAATAAGAAAAAGTCATCTTGGGTCTCTCTACTCAAAAATATCACTACACACTCTTTGTATACCCTATCCACCACTAAAGGTTTGCCTACTGGGGTAGAAATAATAATAGACACAGCAAGGGACTCACTCATATAATCAATACCCACATCTAAATAAGTCGACACATAATACTAAGTATACCCTAGGTCAAATAATACGAACATAAAATGATGGCAAACCAGAACAATACCTGTAATAACCACATCAGAGGCCTCTGCCTCAAATCTACCCGGTATAGCCTAGCATAACTGATGGTCACCCTTAGCCTGTGAACTACCACAACCACCACCTCGAGTACTCTATGAAGTACCTTGAACAACTAAAACTGGTGTATCATGGAAAGCTTGTGACCCTGGTTGAATAGAAGAAAAATCACCCATTTGCCCCTTATTCAAATTCATCATAACAAAACAACCTCACTAAACTACTCCCAACTCATCATAGGAGGAATGATAGGTCTATGAGAAAAAACCAACCTCCATCACTCCTTAGCCATTCTCGCAACTGTAAAGAGAAATAAGACATTCCTTGTGCCTTCAAGATACCCAATTTTGAACAATCTGTCCTAACACTTGGTCAAAAAGATATAAGCCTGTCCTGACACTTAGTCAAAAAGATATAAGCCTTCTAAATAGTGATAACATCAAACTTGGGAGGCAATACCTTGACGAATCTCCCCAAAACCCTTTTGCTCCTAAGTAAATATAACAATGCTAGAAGGCATATGTGGAGCCACATATCTTGAAGGAATGCAAAGTGGGGCTAATTAGATATCCAAAATTTGAAATCCAACACTCGAAGTCTAACTAACCATTTCCCCACTTTTTTTTGTTTTTTGCTCTATATCTTCCTACTCATAATCAGGCTCGAATGGGGCATTACTAGATCATCCTCAAGCAAGAGCATCCATTTCAAACCCAATAGTTACTTTTCATGCGAAAGGAATAAATTGGATGTATACAACACTTGATATAAATAAATCGCATGAAAGAAATCAAGGGAAAAAGTTTCTCCTATTAAGTATGTTGTAGCCTCTCAAAGATAAGTACGAACATCTATGTATCGAGCCACAAGACTCAACTAGATACGCTGCTCTTTAACTTATGAGACCAGTAATCTAGTTGCTCTAATACCAATTTGTCACGACCCAAAAATCGAGGTCATGATGGCACACATCCCAAATCCCATCCCAATGTGTAAGACCCCCCAAAAAACCATACGAGACTCTCAAAGGAAAGTTAGGCCTCAATTATACACAATAAACAGACAATAATGAAATTATCTTAAACCCTGGTGTCATAAGTTTAAAGAGCATCTAATACAAGGTTTGGGTCTGAAGATATAATATAAGTATCTGAATGATATAAAAGACTGGAAAATTAGGATAAACTAGTGATGATCCGAATCTCGAGACCTCACCACTAAACTGAAAATACATAATCCACTAGAATATTAGCTGCCATGTGAAGTACCCTACCAAGTATCTGCATAAATAAAGGACACAAAAATAGAGGTGAGTACAATCCACATGTACTCAATTGGTTTTAGCCGACTGAGTATAAGGAATTAATCAAACCTATGAAATATATTAAGGAACACTTCAACCTGCATAAAGAAACGTTTCACTACGGCATCAGTGTTGCCAATTTATATAGAATGGTGCAAATAAATTAATTCAATAACAACAACTCATGATCACAATTAAATAGATAATTGAAGCTGTACAAATATCAATGCAATACAATACATTATGATAATGCAATGATGTATTGCTACGATGGAATCAAGACTGTAGCACAGACTGTCGTATACACCTAGCGAGCTGTGCTACCAAACAGGAACTATAGGGGTCTCGCTGACCATATACCTCAATCACAATATCTCATTATCCTTGTCACCTCTTCATGGTCAAGGGATAACAATGTATCCACTATCCTGCCATAAAACTGTCTCGGTCAGGGACTCAAGATATAAAGATTTAAAGGTGTTTCATTTTCTTTCTCAAAAATAATTTTTATATTTCTCAACTTCCCATGTTTAATGATATGATGAATGCATCAAAACACCTATGGCATTGAAGCAATATTCAACTCAACATATAGTACAAGTTTCAAAGTTCTCAAAACTTAACTTACACATGATACTTACCTTCAATAAATAGCATTGGGAAGGAAATATTTCAATATAAGTGTTCATCCCTTTCTCAATAATATTTCAATACTCAGGCATGCTCAAGACCCCAAATCAACCCCTCAAGCGGGTATCACAAGTCAAATAACATTATCAAACCTCTCTCACAGGCAAATCATTAATCACATATTCTAAAAGCAAATAATATAACAAATAAGGCCCCCACATGTGTTGTGTAATACAAATAAGCCCCCACACGGAAACATATTAATAAATAATCTCCCGAATGGGCATCAAAATACATATAAGATTCTTAACTCATACTACAACCCCATCCTAAATTTTATAACATATGAATGACTAATTACCCCATCTCAGTCTCAAAGAGGGGTAGCCAAACCTACCTCAATCGCCAAAATTGCACTTTAACACCTCCACTGGACAGACAACTTTCGAATTCAACCCTGAAACCTGAACCCTAAACCCAGAATAATAACCCACTATTAACAATTAAACACACACATCACAAGGAGTCCAATGACACCCATATTGATAGGTTTTGGAACCGGGGATAAAATGGTCCAAAAATTAATTATCTTTGAAAATGGTCAAATCTAAAATTTTATTTGAAAATTATATTCTATACATCGATTAGAGTTCATTGCTGAAAAACCCATTAAAATCAAGCAAGAATAGAGTTCCAACTAATGAAAATACAATATTGTAACTTGGAAGAAGACCCTATAACCCATATTTAAAATCTTGATTTAAAGATGTTTTGGAAAATAATAATTGCAGAAACTAATAGAGAATAATCTCACCACGATGTTCCTTTCAGAAAAACTCATAATTTAGACCCAAGAATTATTAAAATGGAGCTAAGATGACCAAGAAATAATCCTCCAAAATTCATTAAAATTGCAACTCAAAAATGATAAAGGCAGCGGCTACATTAGCAAATTTATCTCACACAAAGCTCGTAATAAAGTTTCTGAGCTCACCATTGCATTCATACAGAAAACATACACAATTTAGATCTTTAAATCACTGAATTCAGATCTAAGATGGCTAAGAAATCATCTTTCAAAGTTAACAAAAATCTGAATCCGAAAATGTTCGATGCAGCATCTAAAATATCAAATCTTAACTCCAACAAATTTTCTAATCAAGATTTTGACTTACCAATTGACTCCCCATGAAATTCTCCTGAATATAGCCTCTTGAATCGCCAGATTTGGACTTGAAAAGCTCAAGAAAAAATGTTTTAAAGTTGAGAGAAAAATATGAACAATCTACATTTTTTCACCAGATTTGTTTTTATTTTTATATTATTTAAAGTCTCCATACGGACATTCAGAATTCATTCGGAACCCGATAAAAATAAACCAGATTTTCTACCCCACTAAATTCCACATTCCAAACACAACGACACATTCGAAATTCCCATATGAGGTCATTTTAATAAAAAATGGGTACCACACCCAAGTGCCATTTTAAGCCAAAGTCCACAATGGGACTCAGGATTAGACCGAAATTTTTGAGAAGCAAATGGAGGGTTGTCCTATACCAAACTCAAAAATTTGAAACTAGACGGGTTGTTAGAATTTTCATCCGAATGCATTTTCCAAGAGTATTGACCAAAGTCAACCATACACTAACTTTAAAAGTCAAAAGCACCAAATGACCCCAAACTCATATCGATTGCCTTGATAGTCATGCCGATAATTCTACTAGCCTATTTGGCCATTCCATAGCTGATGGAATAATCAGAATTCAAATTCTAGGTTTTCTCGACTCAAAACTCGAAAAGTCGCAACTAAACCAACTTAGGCCTTCAAAATACCAAAATGGGCTCGGGGCCTCTAAAAATTCAGCCAAAACTTCTTCTAAACTAAAATCAATCCCCCAAATCCAACGGTGTCATTAAAATTCTATTTCGAGTATTGGAACTCCAAAAATTGACAAAAGTTAAGCCTTGAACTAAAATTCCTCAAATTCCCAACTGAAGACCTCAAATATTTGTTACAACTCAAAAACTATTTCCGTAAACTATCCTAGACCAATTTACACATTTCGGAGCTATCGAAATTGACCAAATTTTGTTTCGTGACCCGTAGTTCCGGTTGGTACCAAAAATCACTTTTACACCTCTTAACTCTATAAAACTCAAGAATTTGCACAATTTACAAACCATTAAGCTTTTGACACTTTCAACTATACAAACCGACCAAATAATATTCGGAGGCACTAAAAATAAGGATAAAACAATAATTTCACACAAATATTTAAAAATGACCCTCAAGGTCATTACAAAGTATCTTTCTAGAAAATTATTATTTAACAAAACATAGCTTTTTTTCTTGAGATCTTTCAATTTTTTTGCCTTCTCTGAAAATATGGATATGTTATATATTAATGGTCCAAATGGGTGAGTATTAATATCTTTTCAAATGCATAATATGCCTGTTCAAAATAAATGCATCAATGATAATCAACCCATGTTGAAAGTTCGGGTTATGTGATGATAGCATGTATTAAATCGTTAGTATTCATACAACTTATTCTTTGAATTCTTTACTCTATTTTTTCTTGTGTGTTAGAATTTTTTTTGCATGAATGCTACTCTTTTAAAAGTAATTTAGTCTCTATGAATAGAATTGAAATTGGACAAGGATTTTAGGAATCATATATTGCAACATTTAGGTTACTGAATTATATGATTTTACTTTATGTTCATACTTTAAACTTATCCTATTTTAAAAAATGTATCGCAGGAATAATGAAAGCTTGAAGACTCGATTTGGTTGGTAGATCCAAATGTGTATACCTATATATATATATATATATATATATATATATATATATATATATATATATATATATATATATATATATAGGTAGCTATTTCCCCAAGGCACTGATATGATGACTCTCTCAATTACACGTGTTTTAGGGAGTTGAACGTCTTATTCTTATGAGTGGGCTATGTGAATATAAGCCAAGAGCAAGAATTCTGGAAAGTCAAATTCTATATTGCAAGTGCAAGTCGACGTTCCTGATGTGAAAGTGAAAGCCGGCCCTAAGAAGGATCCAAAGACGTTTAAGTCCAGTTCCAATCTGGATATAAAAGCTAAGTTCAATCGTCGAAAGTGAGATCTCTTTTAGTCTGATCTTCTTTTCACTTTTGAGTCAGGTTCTTAAGACAGGAAATTGGGTTTTCTGAATATCTCTCTTCTGGTCTGGCCTATTAAGTAAGTTAGTTAGAGATTGAAACTGGACCTGAGAGAGACTAGACTTCTAGTAAGTGTTAGTGTGCCTTAAGTTGAGGAGAGATGTTCACAAGTAGTGGTTATGAGCTCTTTCTTGTTCCGGTTTAGAAGAGGTTGCGCACCTTCAGTTGCACTAGTGGATTGAATAACCTTTTTTTTGAGTGCCAACAAAGTGCATGTGTTTTTGGTTAATAAAAGCACAAGTATAGGCTGGAGGACTGATACTATAAGTAGGAAAAAGGCCTTCAAAGAGAAATGAAAGGATTTTTTGAGCATTTTTCCACTTATCCAAGGAATCCCTTTCTTGAAATTTGTATTTGAGAGAGAGAGCTATGCTTAGGTCAATTCCTTTAGTCAATTTTTTTGGTAAGTCAAAGTGCACTTTTGGTAAGTAAGTAGTATCGTATGAAATTCAGAAAACATTCATATCTGGCACTTGAGGAGGTCAATCTTAAGTATTGAAAGCTACTGTTAAGGGACTCCCCCTCATCTAAAAAGTATAAGTAATTGAGAGAGAATAGGGTGATAGCGACAGACACAGGAACTGAAATAGATTTAAAGTTTACTTTCATAGTGGAGAGGGGAAAGCTGCTTAGATATGGTGATAGCCCAGTTTTGATTGTTTATCCTTTCCTGCACTTGCTTGTATTGAGGTATACCAAAGAAATTCATAAAAGTAGGTAACATAAGG
Organism: Solanum dulcamara; assembly: GCF_947179165.1. Classification (NCBI taxonomy): domain Eukaryota; kingdom Viridiplantae; phylum Streptophyta; class Magnoliopsida; order Solanales; family Solanaceae; genus Solanum; species Solanum dulcamara. The sequence goes on from NC_077238.1 coordinate 21,907,618, forward strand.
GGAGGGATTGATGTTTTTTATTAGTGAGGACAAGCTGCTTTCATTTTTGACAATCTAATGCCACACTAACCCTTTAAAGAGTAGGCGGTTCGTATCTTTCTATGATCCCCAGAATAAAAAGTAGGAGGTTAGGCAAAGTAAGATCTCTTGAAGTCTACCTAGGCATGCTTCTTTATTCATCCATTTAGGCCCGACTAGGAACACGTGGATCAAGGGAACCTAGCTTGGGAACAACTTCTTACTAGTAGGAGCTAATCACATTAAAAGAGTCCAATCTCTGAAATAGAGCTTAGTCTCTCCATAACAGTCTATTAGTAGAAGGCTTCGGTTATGAATTGATATAATAGAGTCAGAACACCTTTCTATCTAAAAGAAATGGTGATCGATGAAAGGATCTAGATTCCACACTATGCTGTGGGATGGGGAGAGAGATGCTCTATGAAGCTGGGCATTCAGTGTTCTTATGGAGGAAGTATACTAGAAAGAGAATTGAAAGTGCCTTCAAAAAGAGCGAGGGAGTGATGGGAAACCTTAGTCTAAATGTTGCTTGTAAGCCACCAAGTACCAGTCTCGAAACAGTATTGGCGCAAAAGGATCGGTCCTTCACTTGCTGATCATTTGCGAGTTGAATTTGCTCTCTTGCCACGCCTTTTACTAACTCGCTTTAGTCAGACTCAATCACTCTTTGAGTTTGGAGGATCATTCATTATTCACTCTCTTGCAATTACTCATAGGGAGTGCAACAACCAAGATGCATATTATCATATAGAAAGAGGCGAAGCGTAGTGATTTATACTATCGAAATGGTTTCACTAATCGGGAAGCAGTAGAATCAGCCGATAGGCGCAGGCAATCATAGAGAATCACATAGATTTGCCCCTACCTTCCATCATGCGGATGGATAGGGCAGGCGAAGCACAAAGGGGATGGATGTCTTAGCGGTTGAAAGATTCGGTCTTGAAAACTAAAGTATTTTGTGAAATACCAAGGGTTCGAATCCCTCTCCATCTGCGAGGTCATAAGTTCTCTCTTACCTTATCTATAGATAAGAATGAATCGGATTGACTCGACTAATATGATAGATGGAATGGTATATTATTTAGTACCTTGTCTCCCTTTTTTATCTTCCGCTCTCATTGTTTAGGTTAGGAAAGGGTCGAGTGGATTATCTTTGAGAGCTAAGTCGAAGATCTCGGTGGTCTTGTGAGTGGTTGATAAACTGGGATTGCAGTTTTCTTTAGGAAGTCCCATAATAGTGAGGCTTACCAGATAAAGAAAGGGTGGATACTTTTCAGGGTAGAAGGTGATAACCCCAATGAATTGACTATGAAGGTAGCTCATAGCTACATCAGTGCCCAAATTCCTTAATCGTTATTTCTTAGGCTTTGATGATCAACCCCTAACACATTTTGGTTTTGATCTTTGGACATCTTGGTCCTCAGGACCCAACACTATATTATTCAACTATATTTCCTTTCAAATGAAAAGATGCAAAATATGTTGATACGTCCTATCCACATAGAAATCTTACCCTCTTTCATATATTATCAGTGGATGCTACAACCGCTATCACTTTTGCTGCATGATGGGAATGAAGGTCGAGGATCCAGGGAAGAAAAGGTTATTACCTATTGGATTACCCTTATATCAGGCCTTGGTACGACCTATACATAATGGATGAAGGTTTTTTCAAGGTTAAGAATAGATGGTACCTATAATCATACCCAACCGTTGTAGTACTTGAGAAGAAAGAAAAAATTCTTCTCTTTTTATCTATCTTAAGGATGCTACCAATTCCTTATCTGTTATCCTGACGTCTTATATGGAGGGTTGTTAGAAAATCCCTTTGGAACTTTCTCGACATTCCTACTTTGTTCTGTAGTCTTTCAATTACCATATAGTTTCTATAATATAATAAAAAGGCTATAGGTCATTGGTTGTGATATTTACGAAGGTTCAACCCCTTAGATTTTTTAGTTCTTAGCCTCTATTCACACTTAAACATCATATGCTTGTGTGGATAGCTACTAAAAGGGTGTATGGCACAACGAAGCTTTGCGACTATGCCATTCTTGGCGGCAGTGATCACCGATGAGAAAGTGATGGCCACTTAGAATAATATATAGTTTCAGTGTACTATAACTATATCTAAATAAATGTCTCCCATTTGAAACATTCTTTATTATAAGTCATGGTTTGGAGTTTTCCAAATAATTTAAGAGCGACGAAGTTACTAGGGATTTCTCTCCAGTGTCTGCTAAGATGCTTCGGTCTTTAGTTGACACTATTTATGTGGAAAAGACCCCAATTTTCTCAAAGATTAGAGATTTCACTGGTACTATGTTTCTGTCTTTGACCAATCGATTGAGGGATGCTTCTTATCGTATCTGTGGTGCGCCCTATCGCCTTAAATCTAAGCAATGGAAGACTTACTATGTTTGTATACTTTTGCTGCCCATTATCATGAAAACTGTGGTTAGGATTTCCAGATTTGGGAGTGTTAACGCCGAGTGTCGCGCGGGCCTGCATTCTTGAAAGGGATAAAAGTAGCGCCTTTGCTTTGTTTGTAATGAAAAGGAAATAGAATATCTTCGGATATTTTTTCCAGGGGAGGACTTTTTTGATCGCCTCATTCGAGTTAAGATGTGGTAAAGTCTCTTCGATGGTAGCGTATATTACGCTCGAGGTCTCTCAAGCCTTCTATTGTACCAATGTCCATATTCCTTTCTAGGAATAAGGTAAATTTATTTTCCGGTATGTGGAGTTTTCTTTTATTATTACGACAGGGTGAGAGCAGTGCCCGCTCCCTTAAATTTGGGGGAGTTGGACGGTCGTTCCACTTTTCAGGACTTTCTTTATTCTTTTTTCGTTAAAATAAATACAATTGAAAAAGATTGCTAGGAATTTAGACTGACGGCGTACCTGAGCACTCATGCCTGTAGACCCCTCGATTCTCTTTCTATGCCATTCTTGCGATGGTGATCACCGACGAGAAAGTGATGACCATTAGCATAATATATAGTTTCAGTGTACTATAATTATATCTAAAGAAATGTCTCCCATTTGAAATATTCTTTATTATAAGTCATGTTTTGGAGTTTGCCAAATAATTTAGGAGCGACGAAGTTACTAGGGATTTCTCTCCAATGTCTGCTAAGATGCTTCGGTCTTTGGTTAAAACTATTTATGTGGAAAAGACCCTGATTTTCTCAAAGATTAGAGATTTTACTGGTACTATGTTTCTTTCTTTGACCAATCGATTGAAGGGTGTTTCTTATCGTATCTGTGGTGCGCCCTATCGCCCTAAATCTAAGCAATGGAAGCCTTACTATCTCTGTATGCTTTTGCTTCATGTTATCATGAAAACTATGGTTAGAATTACCAAATTTGACAGTGTTAACGCTGAGTGTCGCGTGGGCCTACATTCTTAAAAGGGCTAAAAGTAGCGCCTTCACTTTGTTTATAATGAAAAGGAAAGAGAAGATCTTCTGATATTTTTTCCAGGGGAGGACTTTCTTGATCGCCTCGTTCGAGTTAAGATGTGGCTAAAGTCTCTTCGATGGTAGCGTATATTATGCTTGAGATCTTTCGAGCCTTTTATTATACCAATATCTATATTCCTGTCTAGGAATAAGGTAAATTTATTTTCCGGTATGAGGAGTTTTCTTTCGTTGTTACAACAGGCTGAGAATAGTACCCGCTCCCTTGTATTTGGGGGAGTTGGACAGTCATTCCACTTTTCAGGACTTTCTTTATTCTTTTTTCATTAAAATAAATACAATTGAAAAAGACTGCTAGAAATTTAGATTGACGGCGTACCTAAGCACTCATGCCTGCATACCCCTCGATTCTCTTTCTATGACTACTCTGGAAAAGAAAGTCTCACTACTCAATGGCTTTCGATCTTCTTTCCCCCATTAGATATTGAATAGAATGAGTTCGCTTCATGATTTTATGACATACCAAATAAGGGATTGTTAGAAGAAAGATCCTATAGTGGACATCCAGGCTATACCCACAATTACACCATACCATCGCCATACAGTCTCATAGACCCGCATCTTTTAAAGAGATGAATTGGTACGTATGGGCTTCCACCATCCATCTTATCATGCGATAAACATCTTATGCTGCAGCAAGCATACTATGATGCGACATTTATAGGTAGGGAAGTAGCCTTGTAGTCTTACTTATTCATCCTGGGGGAACGTAACTCCCTTGAGATAGGAAAAAGAAAGAGTGAGGTAGTGGACAACTAAGAAAGATTCTCTTTTCAAGTGTAGAAGTGCTATAAAGGAAAGTATGTAGAATAAGGAGACAAGAACTATCTTTCTATACCTGAATCAGTTTGACTCAATGCTTGTAGTTGGGTCTTTCTCCCTAGCTTCTTTCTATGATTCTAGTCAAGCCCTGCTAGTATGCCTCGAGAGCCTGAACTACTATTTTTGTTCCTTACCCATATATCACAGTTAGTGCCCTCAAAGCCATTGCCTTTCAAGTAGAGCATCTTTTCAAGTCAGTCATGTCTCGCCTGCTCATTAGCAAGTGCCTTGGGCCCTACCTCTCTTTTCCAAAAATCTCATCCGAGAGCTTCGTTCCTCTCCTTTTAGGTGAGCTACTTTGTTCTAGCCTTTCTCTTTCTATTTTAAAAGACTTTTGGCTTGAACTCTATTTATTTGAGCTCGCAACCCTTCTCGACCTGTCTTTTTAGACTCATTCTCTTTCTCTTTTGAAACAATCTTTGTTCAAGCACTGGTCGACAGACTCATCACCAACTATATTTCTAGAATGCATTCCTAGATAAGGAAGCATAGGTTCAAGCCAAGCTCATGAAAAGGCCTTTTCTATTAAAGGAGAATGAGATTTCTCTATCTCTGCAACTCTAATTGTAACATGATCTGGGAAAGCTATTTAGTAAGGAAAGATCATATCCATGTAGGGCAGCTAGGGCTAGAGCAGCAATCTTCTTACTTTTGGTTGACTAAAAGGGAGAATAAGACTCTTTATTTTCTTTAGTTTGCGAAAGACCCCCAGAAATACAAAGAAGAGTAAGAATAAAGTTTCTAACAAGTATGAATCTCCAGATTCAGCGGATGGAGCAAGAGTAGGTTTATCAACTGGAAGTCATATCCCCGGCTAGCGGAGAAATAGAACTATCCTTGCGACTTCTTCCCTAGATTCCTTCCTTCCTTAAGGGAAGTTCTCATTCGAGGATTTTAGAGGATTTTTATCCGTCTCTTAATTAGTGAAAGGAGGAGTACAAGAGGTCTCACCCGGTGGAACAGTAAACACTTTACCTATGCGACAGTCAAATGAGCATTATATTGAGTTATTAGAAATCAAAGTAAGGGAATTTGAGACTTCCCCAATCGGAGAGAAGAGGAGTGACCTAACCACTTAGGAAGAATTGAAACCATAGAATTCCAGCTTTGCCTTCCTTACCTGCAATCCAATCTGATTCTGATTCCGTGGAAAGTCTTTCAAGTTCGAATACGATCACCCAATATAACCCTGCTTAACTGCCCTAGATTCTTGCCCATCGGGCATGGTGGCACATCCTTCTTGATTGGGCATCTTTCATAGAGGAAACTGCATATGAATCAGGCATACTATAACCCCTAAACTTCCCTCCTAGAGGCGGGTGCTTTACTTACTGCTCTTTGTCCATTTAGAGAATAAGGTCTAAAAGGAAAACTCTTAATAAGATTAGATGCTCGACCCAAACTATTAAATATCTCCTGATACTCTTAAGACCATAAATCACTAAAATTTGGGCAATAGCGCTATCAAAGACTATTTCTCTGGAAGAAGAGTTGGGCAAATAATAAGGGAATATCTTTTAATCACTCTAAGGCAGATGAATTTTGACATCAATAAAGAGAAAGACTTTCTTCTAAAATGATAGATCCCATCTTTCATGCTTCTGGTTCTGTGGAAGGTGAAAGGGCCAGGCACAGAACTCTCGGCACATAATTTCTAGGGGAGCACTCTCTAGGGACATAACAATATTCTGTCACTGCAAGGTTAGGGCATTGGATTAGGATTCCCCCACCTCATAAAACATTATTTGATGCTTCTGACACATATGATATGAAAGAAGATGAGTCTTTATTCGCCTTATCAGGCATAGTTTCTTTTCAAGAAAGAGGCAGAGGATATGAGCTTGACACCGCAGCTAAGCGTGGTTCTGCAGACTGTATACATGTTTGGTCTTGCTTCAGAAAGTAGGTTTCCAAGACCATAGATTCAAGAGTTAAGTTAGAGGCTGACTAGTTAAACAAGAAATTCAAATGAAAGAAGGTTCTTTCACCTTATATTGATTTTTTGTTCCTGCTTCAACGCATGTATGACTACCCGAGGATCACTCACTCTACTATAAGACCACTAAGATGGATTAGATTACCAACCCCTCTTTCTAACTAGAACTTCAGAATAACTACGCTTGTCGCCCGCTAAAGCAATTGTCGAAGCTCTAGCTGAAGCAATTGTAACTTCTCTGCTGGATTAGAGCTACTGAAAAACTGTGATATGTGCTTAAGATCAAAACTACTTAAGTAGCCTTGACCTGGTCCAATGGAAAGGGAATACTGCACTCTAGATGGCAAAAGTCCAATAGCCGAAAGCATCACTAGCTTAGAATCTGACCCGAGTAGCATGGGGCACGTGGAATCCCCTGTGAATCAGCAAGGACCACCTTTCAAGGCTAAATACTCTTGGGTGACCGATAGAGAAGTAGTACCATGAGGGTAAAGAACCCCCGGGAGTGAAATAGAACATGAAAGCGTAAGCTCCCAAATAGTGGGAGGAGCTACGGCTCTGAATGCGTGCCTATTGAAGAATGAGCCGGCGACTCATAGGCAATGGCTTGGTTAAGGGAACCCACCGGAGTCGTAGAAAAAGCGAGTCTTCATAGGGCAATTGTCACTGCTTATGGACCCGTACCTGGGTGATCTATCCATGACCAGGATGAAGCTTGGGTGAAACTAAGTGGAGGTCCGATCGACTGATGTTGAAGAATCAGCGGGTGAGTAGTGGTTAGGGGTGAAATGTCACTCGCACCCAAAGCTAGCTGGTTCTCCTTGAAAAACGTTGAGGCGCAACAGTTAATTAGATATCTACGGGTAAAGCACAGTTTCAGTAAGGGCCGCGAGAGCGGTACCAAATCAAGGAAAACTCCGAATACTAGATATGACCTCAAAATAACAGGGGGGCAAGGTCGGCTAGTGAGACAATGAGGGATAAGCTTCATTGTCGAGAGGAAAAAAGACCGTATGACGCGAGAGTGTCACGTACAGTTTCTTTGAGAAGGGTGTGATACCACATACGTGAGTTAACTATATTTTCTGAAAGATATTAGGACTATATACAAACTCATTGAAAGAACTGCATATGAATTGGTTATTATTGTATTGATTGAATTATTGAATTTAGAACTTTATATATGTATTGTATTCTTTATTCGTGTATAGTAATTTGATCACATTTGAATTTTTCAAGAATTAAATTGAACACATTTTACAATACAATTTAAAGTTTAAAAATGGGAAAGGAACTATTTTTTTACATGTCAATTAAAGCGTATTTTACTCAATTCCTTGCAGCGATTTAAAAGAACGTCAAATAGAACTATTTTTATATAAGTATTTGAATTCCTGAATTTGTTGTGGTGTTTAAGGATGATGAAGGCTGCTAACAACTCTATATATTAAGGAATGAGACTCTTCAACTAATAACATAGTGGTAACTGATAAATTTTCTTTTTGATATTTTACTTTTTCCTCAGCATGTTTTTCTCTTCACTTCTTATCCAACAATTATTTATGTTATTGGCTAACACGATATTAATCTTAACAAATCTTATTTCTCTATTATACATGTTTTCATTTTTTTAAATCAAAAATCAGATAATGTACAACACAGATATATTTATAACACATTTAATCTTTATATAAAATAGATAACGATTCATATTGTCATATTTTTGTGGTATGCCTTTTCTTTCTATGAGTCAACAACTTTACCAATTCATATATGGTAAACAATTTACATAGATATGTTTCAGTCTGCTCTCAAACTGTAACTAAAAATATGCTACAAACAAAAATAGGGCTATCAATCTTAAAAACACAAAATATATTCCTTTTAGAGGCATATGTTAACGTACTCCGGAAAGTGAATTTTGTTATCCTATAAATTTATTTTAATTGATTTTTTGCTTCACTTTTGACTACTTTGAAGAATGTTTGATGTCTTTTGTGGAGTTTGTTATTTATAATTTGCTGCTAGAAATATGATTATTGACAAATAAAAAGAAGAGATTTTCCAATGATCAAAGATTTTACAACTTGCTTCATGGATGAATTTTGAGAGTTGGATCTCTTTTCATATCAAAGCACTGATGAAGTGATTTTTTTTCCCGTTAAATAAATTTAAAATTATATTTTAAATAACCACTATATGATCTTGCTTTAAATATTCATTTAGTCTATAGTATGTTCAGGTTGTTGTTACTATCAAAATGAAAATCAAAAGTTTAGCAACAAGATTGAATTAGCTATTTGAATACAAGATGTTTGTATTGCATTATATCATTAAATTAATTTAGAACCTCTATTTTTTTTTAATTTATGTACATTTATTATGTAACTTAAAAATCTTTCATTGCAGATATATCTATATTACATGATCTTGAGCACACAGGTTTCACATTGTGTAAATTTCAAACAAATGTTGGGAGAATACATCAAATCGAACACTTCAATGAGCATTTTATCTTTGTCTTTAACTATAAATTGATTTTAGCTTGGAGTTTGTTTAAGTTTCACTTACAAGATCAGATAATTAATAATGTGCTACTATAATCTTAGCCTAGAACCAATGAATAATTTACAAAAAAATTCTTGAGAACATTATCGAATTCATCAACAAACTTTGAATCTTATTGTATATAACATATGACCTTACGACAACTTTAGATAGAATAAAACATTTATGTTAGCCTTTATATGTATATGATCGTGAAACAAAATTTAATATTCTCAAACAAATAATACATATTTATTTTCTTTAATATTATCTGCGCATCGTGCGGGTACGTATACTAGTAGTACTTAATAATAAGGGTAAAATAGATATAAATGACAGATTATTTGATTTTCAAACTAGACAATTAAAGTAAATATTTTTTAATATAATAGATAAGTAAAAATAGATGGAGAGACTAATTTAGGAATGTACCAAGGAAAATTTAAGAAAAAATAATTAAATATCTTTTTACTTATGTGAAATATTAATTATTTCGGACCAACTTTTAGAGGATAAAACATAAATTACTTTAGATAGGCAAGAGTTGTATCTTGACCTCATTCTCAAAGTTTGGATTATACCATTCGAATATGAGCCACTTTACTCGGACCCTATGGTGTTTCAGAAAGACTTAAGATTGTTCTAAAAACAGGGATGGCTTCGAAGAGGTTAGGGAAGTCCTTACATTAGGTCTTCAAAAATGTGAGGTCCCAATTTATTTTTAACTAATAGTGAGTTTTACAATTTTATTTTCGTTTATATAATATTGAAATTTGTATAAAAATTTAAAAGTTTTTTATTAAAAAAGAAAGAAAAATTGCCTACTCTTAACAACAACAATGACATACTAGGTTAGTTTCACAGGTGGGATCTGGGAAGGATGATTTGCATGCATATTTTACATCTACCTTATGAAGGTAGAAAGAAAAACTACCTACGTACCTTTTATAGTAGATATATTTTAGAATTTTTATATATATATATATATATTGAACGCCTTTATGCTGAACTAGAAGAAAAAGGCGGGGATAAGAAATTGTTCAAGCTAGCCAGGATGCGGGAGCGAAGGGCACGCGATGTGGATCAAGTGAAGTGCATTAAGGACGAACATGGAAAAGTATTGGTAGAAGAGACCCTCATTAAACAGAGATGGCAGTCGTACTTCCATAAACTATTGAACGAAGAAGGAGACAGAGAGATTATGTTGGGAGATTCGGAACATACAAGGAGGCTTCGCGTTGGTGAGTGTTGCAGGAGTATTTCATTCGAAGAGCTTAAGGGTGTTGTGCATAGGATGCGCTGGGGAAGAGCGACCGGACCTGACGAGATCCCTGGTGAATTTTGGAAGAGCACAAGCCAGGTAGGTTTGGAGTGGCTGACTAGATTATTTAATGTCATCTTTAGGACAGCAACGATGCCCGAAGAATGGAGGTCGAGCGTACTAATCCCTCTATACAAAAACAAGGGAGATATCCAGAGTTGCAACAACTATAGGGGTATCAAGCTTCTAAGCCATACTATGAAAGTGTGGGAAAGAGTGGTGGAGATGAGGGTTAGGAGAGGCGTGTCTATTTCAGAGAACCAGTTTGGATTTATGCCGGGACGCTCAACTACTGAAGCTATCCATCTTATGAGGAGACTGGTGGAGTAGTATAGGGAGAGAAAGAGAGACTTGCATATGGTATTCATTGATCTAGAAAAGGCTTACGATAAAGTTCCACGAGAAATACTACGGAGATGTTTGGAGGCTAAAGGTGTACCGGTGGCGTACATTAGAGTGATCAAGGATATGTATGAGGGCGCCAAAACCAGAGTAAGGACAGTAGGAAGAGACTCAAAGTACTTCCCAGTGGTGATGGGGTTACATCAAGGATCAACCCTTAGTCCATTTCTATTTGCCTTGGTGATGGATGTATTGACGCGACAAATTCAAGGTAAGGTGCCATGGTGTATGCTTTTTGCGGACGATATAGTCCTGATCGATGAGACTCATAGCGGAGTTAACTCTAAGCTAGAGGATTGGATACACACCGTGGAGTCTAAAGGGTTTAAGCTGAGTTGGACCAAGACAGAGTACTTAGAGTGCAAGTTCAGTGAGATACCCCATGAGGTTGGCACATAAGTTATGCTTGGTGACCAGGCCATCCAAAAGAAAGGTAATTTCAAGTACATGGGGTCTATCATGCAAGGCAGCGGGGAGATTGACGACGATGTCACACATCGTATTGGGGCAGGGTGGATGAAATGGAGGCTCGCTTCCGGGGTGCTCTGTGATAAGAAAGTGCCACCACAACTTAAGGGCAAGTTCTACAAAGTGGTTGTTAGACCGGCTATGTTATATGGGGCGGAGTGTTGGCCAATTAAGGTCTCTAACGTCTAAAAGATGAAAGTAGCCGAGATGAGAATGTTGAGATGGATGTGTGGGCATACCAGGAGCGACAGGATTAGAAACGAGGCTATTCGGGATAAGGTAGGAGTGGCCTCAGTGGAAGATAAGATGCGGGAAATACGACTTAGGTGGTTTGAGCATGTGAAGAGGAGAGACACAGATGCCCCAGTGAGGAGGTGTGAGAGGTTGGCCATGGATGTCTTCAGAAGAGGTAGGGGTAGGCCAAAGAAATATTGGGGAGAGGTGATTAGACAAGACATGGCGCAGTTACAGCTTACCGAGGACATGACCTTAGATAAGAGTGTGTGGAGGACCCGCATTCGGGTAGAAGGCTAGTACATAGTCGCGTTATCCTACCCTATTAGTAGGCGTTTTAGCGCACTATAATTTTCTTTGTAGAGGACTCAGATTAGGATTAAAGGCTAAGTGATTCATCTTTTGTACCATAGTAGTTGTAGTTCTGCTCATTGTTTATTGCCTTTTGATTTCTGCATTGTATTGCTGTTTATAGTTGTGGCGCCGTTGTACTTTGACTGTCTTATCTATCTTATCTTATCTTATTTATTTATTTATTGTAGTTATGCCTCTTTCTTTCCGTACCACTCTACCACGCCTTTCCCTTTTGCTATTCCTATTTTCATCTTGTTTTCTATATGTTTGCCCCTATCTGACCTTTTATCTTGTCCTCTCTTAAAGCCGAGGGTCTTTCAGAAATAGCCGCCCTACCTTTCAAGGTGGGGTTAGGTCTGCGTACACTCTTGTAACACCCCTCAAAATATTTCGCTAAGATTTGAACATTTCTTCACGTGTGGGTAGACTCGAACTGGAGAACTTGTAATTCTACACATGAGTTAGGATTAATTCCTAAGTATTTGAAGTGTGTTAGATGTGTTTAGGGGTCATAAGGGATCTCTAACACCAAGTCGAGTCCAAAGAACTCCAATTGATTAAGTTTTCGGACGAGTTAGTTTAAGGGTCAACTGCAAACGACCATATCTCCTATTATATAAAAAACTGGGTGGCCCATAACCTACCAAATTAAAGGTCTTTGAGTCTTCTTTCCAACGCCACCAAGATTGCAATTTTTGGAGTTTGGAGTCAAAAGTTATGGCCATTTTACTACGAACTAGCACTGCAGGAATATTCAGGCCTGGGCGAAATATAGGCTTGGCGCCCCAGTGGCGCGACGCGCCACTATAGCGCCAGAAAACAGCCTCAGTAGTTTGATCCTTGGCGCGACGCGCCACTATTAGATGTGCAGGGTTTTAGGCCTATTTTGGCTTGGCGCTGCAGTGGCGCGACGCGCCACTATAGCGCCAGCAAGACTTTTGCCCAATTTTTTCAGATTTTTGAAGAGGGGCAACTTGGACTTTTTCCCTAATTATATATACCTATCCTTGGACGTTTTGGGACCATATTTTCAGTCCCTCTCTCTCTCTAAAAGCCCTAGGAGCTTCTCTCTTTCTCTCTTCTTCTTCTCCATTTCTAACAAGAAGGGTCCAAGAGCTTCAAGATTTGAGTTCTCCATTAAAGACCCAACACAAGGTTTTCTTCAAAGTCTTCAAACAAGGTATGTAAGGCTAACCTAAAATATGGATTTAGTTCTTCCATATGCCCATAAATGTGTTGAATAGGAGTTGTGAAAGAGTTGAACCTTCTAAGAAGGTTTCCTTGAAAGTTTTTCCTAAACTATAGAATGTTTTTAAGTACTATTAGTTGATTGATGTTTTTAATGATTTGAATTACTAAATAGTTATCTTTCATATTATTGATTATAAATATAGCTTTGTATATAGATGTTGACGATATTATTGAGTTGAGTTTTGTTGAGAGTATGGATTCATGTTTCATTCACATGAACCCAAGATGAGATTTCTTTGGTCATAATTTGTCTTGAATTGAGGTGGATGGCTTCGTGTATATTTGTATTGATTGGAATAAAAAGAATGAATTAGATAGTTAAGAATGTCCTTTTGCTTCTATAAAATGAACATAGAACTAAAATAAGGATTTGGAGTAGATATTTGATGATTGATGTGATGATGATACTTGACAATAATGTGATGATAATGTTTGATAATGATGTGATGATAATATATGATGATGATGTGATGATGATGTTTTGATGACGATGTGAGTGATGACGTGAATGGTGCTTATTTAATATGTGTAGAATAATTGATGTAGAGGTATATTGATGAGGATGTTATGTGATGAAGTGGATTGGAGCCTAATGTGATTATGTGATATGTGATTTACCTAATTTGATGTGGTTGGAGTCTTATGAGCATTTTGAAAATAAATGATTTTGAAACCATTTTTGCATAAACTATTTATACACTATTTTGAGTTTAAAGAGTAATTATTTTCATCTATGATTTGAAAAGAGTTTAAGCATGAGTTGAGTTTGAGAAGTCTTTTAATTATTTTGAACACGAGTATTTTGAGTATAAGTGAGTTGAGTATTTTTACTTTAAAATATCGATTTTCTTTTGAGATTAAATAGATTTTAAAGAGAAGAGTTTGATGATTTGAGATGAGTCGATTTGAAAGAAGGTCCAACGAGGCCAGATTTGATTGAGTTTTGAAAAGAGTCCAATGAGACTAAATGAGTTGATTTGAAAGAGTCCGATGAGACTGAATGAGCATTTTTAGTATTTTACTCATTTGATAGATATGAGCATATTGAGTCTTGGGAGGAGTATCGAGCACCGAATTGGGTAAGAGTATAGTCCATACTCGAACCAATAAACTACGTAGCCAAACGTAGGCGGGGATTGAACCGTTAAAGTCGGATGTTTCCCCAAAAATGTTTTTCCTGACATTATAGGACTCGGTTGGATTAGATCCATGATTGGTTGATGCGTTCATACCCTGGCAAGGTATGAACGGATGCGGCAACAACGTCGGCTTGTTGTACTATCACTTGCTCATATGGTGATGGTTGTCGGTTGGAGAAACTCCCAATTGAATGGATTGTGCTTGATATGATTGGTTTGATTGTGATTGTAGATGATTGAGTTGAATTGTAAGACATTGCATGACTTCATTTGCATATTTATTGAGTTGAGCCCTTTGAGTTGATTGTGAGTTGATTGCATTTGATTAGATGAATTGTGATTTGATAGTGTACGATTGGACTGGATTGGATTAGATGATAGGTTGATTGGGATGAATGGAAGGATATATGATTGGATTGGATCGGATCGTATATGACCGGGTTGAACCGATGGTATACGATTGGATTGAATCAGATAATATATGATTTGATTGAACTGTATCGTGTATGATTGGATTGGATTGTATGATGTGTGATTGGTCTTTGTCTAGAAATGTATTCTTACTTTAGACTTATGACGTCTTATGTGAGTCTCTCCTACCTTTCTGATTCGAGATAGTTGATCCAATGTTATTCTTCCTTGAGGTATGTTTTATTCTGCCATATTACATACTCGTACATTCCACGTACTAACGTCCATTTGGACCTGCATCGTTTCATGATGCAGAGATAGGTTTAAGAGATCGTCAATAGGAGCACCATTGAGGATCTATACACACTCAGCGTATTATTGAGTCCTCCCCTACATTCGGAGGACACCGCTTATGTAATCTTGCATCGAGTTAGCCTTTTTCCATTTTTATTTGAGGTAGCCATGAACTTGTCATCGGCACCAATTAGATAGTAGTGATAGAGGCTTCATAGACTAGATAGTGATGAGTCGATTGAGTATTTTTATCCTTGAGTTATTCTTGTCAAACTACTTTTAAATGACAAATATTTTAGTTGATCTGTCGGCCCATGGCCTTTATTCTTTGAGTTGGATGGGTGATTTGAGTTGCCCACTAATTTATTCTTTATTTTTAAACTTTCCGCTGAATAAATGAATGAACGGATGTGTGATTAGGCTATGTGGTTCGCTTGGGAGCCAGAAATGGTTTCTGAGTGCCGGTTACGTCTAGGGTACCCTCCCGGGGCGTGACAAACATGGTATCAGAGCACAGAGTTCAAGTGTCCTAGGGAGTCTATGAAGCCGTGTCTAGTAGAGTCTTGCTTATGGGTGTGTTGTGCACCACACTTATAATGAGGAGGCTATAGGACATTAAGAATTTGTTTCCCTTCTTTCATATTCTGAAATTCGTGCGATAGAGTTTAACTCTATAAATGTTCCCTTCTAATTCGTGCGTTGCTCAAATCCATTTGACTACTCCTCATACTCAAGGTAGTTGAAACGGTAGATATGAGGTTCTTGTTGATGAGTTAAGATAAAGTCTTGAGGAAGTGAAGAGACTACACAAGGCTTGAGAGGAGCCGATTATTGTGCTTAACTCTATTGATTTGTAAGGATGTACTCTCATTCGTATGGATCATGCGTTGAGTCAGAGCGAGATGTATCCTAGAATCTTATCCCTACATCTTGATTTGAATGTCACCTTCGAGGGGGAAGTTGTGTATCTAAGTGATAAGTGTCACCATCCGATGGAGTGTAATCCTAGGCATGGAGAGCTATGGTTGATAGGATGATTGTAGAGTTAGAAAGAGGGAGTTAGAGGAGTAGAACTGAAGTAGTAAGAATGGTGGTTGATTGGGGTGAGTAATGAGGTGTAATAAATGATTATGATAGTTCTAGTTTTAAGATTTTATTTAGTAGGCTTGACATGACGTATGCGAGAGATTAAGATATTAACTTGCGAGGAGTGTGTGTTATGAATGGAGGGGTTATGTGACCCTCAGAGGTAAATAGCGAATTGAGTCTAAGTCATATGGTGAGAAGAGGCTTAAGAGGTGTATGTGAAACAGTATAGAGTTATATGAGGTTCTGAATTGTGAATTGCTCTAAGTGACTAGTTAGTATTCCTTAGTTGATGACTTTAAGCTAAGGGGGAGATGATAGAGTAATGAGCCAAAGTAGGTCTTGAGCTTTCGATAGTGGTGAGTTGACCAAGATGATAGTAGGCGGAGTTAAGTGAGAGTAGATGGGGAAGAGTGAGTTTTGTTGATTTTGATAGTTGTGTTGTACTTGTCTAGTTGAGGATAAATGTGAGGAGGAGGAGTGAGATGAGATCTTGTGATGAGCAATAGATAGGTAAGAGTATGTTAGTGTGTCTCCGGGAAAGAACTTATACAATAATGGAGGTAAAAGTGTTAAAGTAAGCTCGAGAACTCTTAGATATGAGTGAGGTAGTTAGAGTGATAATCTTGAGTGAACGGTTGTCACTGTGAGAGTGATGGTAGTAGGCTAATAATCACATTTGGGGGAATGATTGGAGGTACGTGAAGGGTGTTATGAGGCTTGGAAAGGAGGAAAAGTTTGGACATTGATATATTGACCTTATGAAATTGTGAAGAGGATTAGGAATGTCGCTCATGAGTTGGAGTTCGACGATTGACAATCTAGAGGTTGGAATGATTCGGTTGATGGAGTTTCGATGTTCTATTCGTGCCTAATGATAAGGTTGTTAAAGGAGAAGTCCCTACTCTTGACCTAAATCGATTTGTTATTCTGAGCGGGGGTAGTTGAATTGCCAAACTTCTTGATTGGTTGATTTGTTGATGTGATTGAGTCACGATTGTTGTTCATTCCTCGAGTCCATCTTTGCTTGATCTTCATTCGAGGACGAATGATCCCAAGGGGGAGATATTGTAACACCCCTCAAAATTTTTCGCTAAGATTTGAACATTTCTTCACGTGTGGGTAGACTCGAACTGGAGGACTTGTAATTCTACACATGAGTTAGGATTAATTCCTAAGTATTTGAAGTGTGTTAGATGTGTTTAGGGGTCATAAGGGATCTCTAACACCAAGTCGAGTCCAAAGAACTCCAATTGATTAAGTTTTCGGACGAGTTAGTTTAAGGGTCAACTTCAAACGACCATATCTCCTATTATATAGAGAACTGGGTGGCCCACAACCTACCAAATTAAAGGTCTTTGAGTCTTCTTTCCAACGCCATCAAGATTGCAATTTTTGGAGTTCGGAGTCAAAAGTTATGGCCATTTTACTACGAACTAGCACTGCAGGAATATTCAGGCCTGGGCGAAATATAGGCTTGGCGCCCCAGTGGCGCGACGCGCCACTATAGCGCCAGAAAACAGCCTCAGTAGTTTGATCCTTGGCGCGACGCGCCACTATTAGATGTGCAGGGTTTTAGGCCTATTTTGGCTTGGCGCTGCAGTGGCGCGACGCGCCACTATAGCGCCAGCAAGACTTTTGCCCAATTTTTTCAGATTTTTGAAGAGGGGCAACTTGGACTTTTTCCCTAATTATATATACCTATCCTTGGACGTTTTGGGACCATATTTTCAGTCCCTCTCTCTCTCTAAAAGCCCTAGGAGCTTCTCTCTTTCTCTCTTCTTCTTCTCCATTTCTAACAAGAAGGGTCCAAGAGCTTCAAGATTTGAGTTCTCCATTGAAGACCCAACACAAGGTTTTCTTCAAAGTCTTCAAAAAAGGTATGTAAGGCTAACCTAAAATATGGATTTAGTTCTTCCATATGCCCATAAATGTGTTGAATAGGAGTTGTGAAAGAGTTGAACCTTCTAAGAAGGTTTCCTTGAAAGTTTTTCCTAAACTATAGAATGTTTTTAAGTACTATTAGTTGATTGATGTTTTTAATGATTTGAATTACTAAATAGTTATCTTTCATATTATTGATTATAAATATAGCTTTGTATATAGATGTTGACGATATTATTGAGTTGAGTTTTGTTGAGAGTATGGATTCATGTTTCATTCACATGAACCCAAGATGAGATTTCTTTGGTCATAATTTGTCTTGAATTGAGGTGGATGGCTTCGTGTATATTTGTATTGATTGGAATAAAAAGAATGAATTAGATAGTTAAGAATGTCCTTTTGCTTCTATAAAATGAACATAGAACTAAAATAAGGATTTGGAGTAGATGTTTGATGATTGATGTGATGATGATACTTGACAATAATGTGATGATAATGTTTGATAATGATGTGATGATAATATATGATGATGATGTGATGATGATGTTTTGATGAAGATGTGAGTGATGACGTGAATGGTGCTTATTTAATATGTGTAGAATAATTGATGTAGAGGTATATTGATGAGGATGTTATGTGATGAAGTGGATTGGAGCCTAATGTGATTATGTGATATGTGATTTACCTAATTTGATGTGGTTGGAGTCTTATGAGCATTTTGAAAATAAATGATTTTGAAACCATTTTTGCATAAACTATTTATACACTATTTTGAGTTTAAAGAGTAATTATTTTCATCTATGATTTGAAAAGAGTTTAAGCATGAGTTGAGTTTGAGAAGTCTTTTAATTATTTTGAACACGAGTATTTTGAGTATAAGTGAGTTGAGTATTTTTACTTTAAAATATCGATTTTCTTTTGAGATTAAATAGATTTTAAAGAGAAGAGTTTGATGATTTGAGATGAGTCGATTTGAAAGAAGGTCCAACGAGGCCAGATTTGATTGAGTTTTGAAAAGAGTCCAATGAGACTAAATGAGTTGATTTGAAAGAGTCCGATGAGACTGAATGAGCATTTTTAGTATTTTACTCATTTGATAGATATGAGCATATTGAGTCTTGGGAGGAGTATCGAGCACCGAATTGGGTAAGAGTATAGTCCATACTCGAACCAATAAACTACGTCGCCAAACGTAGGCGGGGATTGAACCGTTAAAGTCGGATGTTTCCCCAAAAATGTTTTTCCTGACATTATAGGACTCGGTTGGATTGGATCCATGATTGGTTGATGCGTTCATACCCTGGCAAGGTATGAACGGACGCGGCAACAACGTCGGCTTGTTGTACTATCACTTGCTCATATGGTGATGGTTGTCGGTTGGAGAAACTCCCAATTGAATGGATTGTGCTTGATATGATTGGTTTGATTGTGATTGTAGATGATTGAGTTGAATTGTAAGACATTGCATGACTTCATTTGCATATTTATTGAGTTGAGCCCTTTGAGTTGATTGTGAGTTGATTGCATTTGATTAGATGAATTGTGATTTGATAGTGTACGATTGGACTGGATTGGATTAGATGATAGGTTGATTGGGATGAATGGAAGGATATATGATTGGATTGGATCGGATCGTATATGACCGGGTTGAACCGATGGTATACGATTGGATTGAATCAGATAATATATGATTTGATTGAACTGTATCGTGTATGATTGGATTGGATTGTATGATGTGTGATTGGTCTTTGTCTAGAAATGTATTCTTACTTTAGACTTATGACGTCTTATGTGAGTCTCTCCTACCTTTCTGATTCGAGATAGTTGATCCAATGTTATTCTTCCTTGAGGTATGTTTTATTCTGCCATATTACATACTCGTACATTCCACGTACTAACGTCCATTTGGACCTGCATCTTTTCATGATGCAGAGATAGGTTTAAGAGATCGTCAATAGGAGCATCATTGAGGATCTATATACACTCAGCGTATTGTTGAGTCCTCCCCTACATTCGGAGGACACCGCTTATGTAATCTTGCATCGAGTTAGCCTTTTTCCATTTTTATTTGAGGTAGCCATGAACTTGTCATCGGCACCAATTAGATAGTAGTGTTAGAGGCTTCATAGACTAGATAGTGATGAGTCGATTGAGTATTTTTATCCTTGAGTTATTCTTGTCAAACTACTTTTAAATGACAAATATTTTAGTTGATCTGTCGGCCCATGGCCTTTATTCTTTGAGTTGGATGGGTGATTTGAGTTGCCCACTAATTTATTCTTTATTTTAAAACTTTCCGCTGAATGAATGAATGAACGGATGTGTGATTAGGCTATGTGGTTCGCTTGGGAGCCAGAAATGGTTTCTGAGTGCCGGTTACGTCTAGGGTACCCTCCCGGGGCGTGACAACTCTACCCTACCCAGACCCCACATTATGGGATTATACTGGGTTTATTGTTGTTGTTGTTGTTGTTATATATATTTATATATATATATAACACCTCACAAATTCTATGCTAAGGATTCAAACCATTCGTCGTGAGCATG
This sequence comes from Solanum dulcamara, assembly GCF_947179165.1. Taxonomy (NCBI): domain Eukaryota; kingdom Viridiplantae; phylum Streptophyta; class Magnoliopsida; order Solanales; family Solanaceae; genus Solanum; species Solanum dulcamara. Next base: position 21,927,814 of record NC_077238.1, read on the forward strand.
TAAAATTAGAACGGGTAATATCCTACTTGTACATGCGTGTTAAGGTCCATTCCTAAATGTGGAAAGTGTATCAGATGTGGTTTAGGATCATAAGGGACCTTTAGCACTAAAAAATTGTTTGGATGAGCTTTTTTAAAGTAGCTTATAAGCTAAAGGCTAAAAGCCATAAGTTGAGAGCACCGTACTTTTGGCTTTTGAATTTTTTTTTCTTCACTTTTTAACCTAAAAAGTGTTTAAAATCCCAAAGCCTCTTAAAATAAGCCAATCCAAACACCCACTAAGTCAAGTTCAAAGCCTTCCTACCAACAAAGTTTTTCACATCTGTTCATGCAATGATCAATTTCAAATGATTATATCTCCTACAATATGAAGAGTTATATGGACCATAAACTATAAAATTAAAGGTATTTGAATCTTCTTTCCAATGCAATAAATTATTCATCAATCCGATATTTATACATGAAGTTATTCCCATTTTACTGGACGTTGCCTTGCTACGCTCCCAAGGTATTTTCTGCACGATAGCGCATTGAGGTAGTGGCTATTACCTTGCTACCCGCCCGATATTTTTTCTACGCAATAGCTCATGTCAAAAGCATCTTAATAACCCCCAAAGAAGTAGTACACTTCCCTAATTTGAAAATTTTCCCTAGAAAGAAAAGCTCTCAAGAACCCAAATTTTTTCAAGGTTCATCTATCATTCAAGTTATGATCTAGCCATAAAATATTAATTATTTCATCATCTAAATATAAATTAGTACATTTTATCCATGGAATCCATAGGTTGAAAACCCACCTCTATGGTTCAAGAAATTAAACAAATTCTAGCCATCGTTTTTCCTCCAAAAATCACATCTTTCTCAAGAATTTAGAACGTATAAGGTATGTAAGGCTATCTACATGTATGGGAACACCTTGTTTGTCCCCATGAATTACGTTTCCGTGGTTTAAAAAAATCCTCCATGAATAAATTAGTGTTAGAATGAAACCCCATGTTCTTGAATTTCTCTTGAGTCTTCATGAAACCCCAGGAACTCTTCATAAAAGTATTTACCCATGAATTTTCTAAGATTTTGTCCTTGAAATTACGAATGACCATGAAAGTAACGGTTTCTATCTTGAAAACTAAGTCTAACGATTTCTTAATGATTTTTTTAATAACTTCTTAATGGTTTCTTGATGTTTTTTTGATGAATTCTTGAAATTATTATTTTATGAACCCTAGAATTATGAATTATGATTTTCTCCAAAAATAAATATTATGATCCTATCATATATTTTCTTAACTACAATATTATGAGTCACGACCCAACTCACTAAGCCGTACGGATATCTAATCTAATACCTAAGTAGGATAACCATCAATCCTCTAATCAAAAAATATCATGCGAAAGTTTAACAAATTTATAGCCTAAAAGAGTAGTGAAGTCACCATAAATTAATTTAAAACTCTAAGGTTGATTATTATTTTATGAACCCTAGAATTATGAACTATGATTTTCTCCAAAAATAAATATTATGATCCTATCATATATTTTCTTAACTACAATATTATGAAGCACGACCCAACTCACCAAGCCGTATGGGAATCTAATCTAATACCTAAGTAGGATAACCCTCAATCCTCTAATCAAAAAATATCATGCGGAAGTTTAACAAATTTATAGCCTAAAAGAGTAGTGAAGTCACCGTAAATTAATTTAAAACTCTAAGGTTGATTACAAGGAATACTTTAACGCCCCCAAGGATACTAGTCTAAATAGGTACAAAAGATTCTAAAGATATAGAGTATAAATAGAGTAATGACACAGCTCCCACCATAAGCAAAAAAGAGTAGAAGCTGTTGGAGAATCATCTTCGTCTTCACCTAAGAAATATCACTGCCCCTGCAACTAGACTATGCCAAGTGGCATAGCAAGAGTAGTATTAGTACATATAATACGTATTGGTAGGCATCATAGGTCAACCCAATACCCACTACATAATATAAAGAAATCAACAAGAAGGAAACATGCTCTTCAGGAAATTCACCCTCAAAGGTTTATGCACAACTCTTATCATTCCCATTTACCTCCTTATTATCATTCAATCCTAATACTTATCCCTTCTAGTTGGTCCGCTGCCAACTCTAATACAGATCAAGGCCTATCCCCTCTAACACTTAGAGGAGTTTCTGAACTACGGGTGCCAGTCTACTTCCTTAAGCTTTCACACCAACACCTGGCTCTAAAATAAATAACATCTCACTTGCAAGAAGGCAATGTTAACTTGGACTAAGGCTCCTATTATAACTGTATTGGTCCACCATGGAGGGACCTAACCCACTCTAACAGCCTTACCATAGTGGGATTACTTTTGCCAGGGCAGTCGGCCTAGAGATATAATCTTCGAATTCTCTCTCAATCCCCACTTTTTTACATGTACCAATAGGACATCATCAATATTTGACTTTAAGTCACCAATCTTTCTAAACCACACATCAATTAATCTCCACTTGTTTATCCACAACCTCAAACCTACAATATAGACGACATCTAGCTACTATAACATAATCCTAATGGCATATACAAAAGCACATTACCAATTTACCATTTTAAGAGAAATATACAGTTTCACAGAGTAAATCTCAAATACAACAATAAACATGGTAACACTTGGACCTTCAGTCCTTTCATATCAATTAGTACACAAAATGTGCATGCTCAATTATAATTGAGTCAGTTTCTCTATTATCACACATATAGTCAAGATGAATTCATAGATGATAGCTAGACAATAATTCTTTCATGGAACCCATACCCAAACTGTTAGTGTACCAAACTGTTAGTGTATCGGCCTGACACCAGTCCAATAGTTAGTATGTGTCAGAACGTGACACTCGATTCAATATATGTGTCAGAACATGACACCCGATCCAATATATATGTTGGAATGTGACACTGGATCCAATATATGTGTCGGAATATGACACCCGATCTAATATCACAATCATAGTCCACAACGAATAGTTTACATTCTTGCAAAATCAAGTAACAGGTTCATTGCATGCAATTGTTCACAAATAGTCATTTCATTAGTTTTAGTCTATATTTCCCTTTATTAATAATATTTCATCAAGTCTTCTTTATTCAAGGCATCACTTTTGGTAGAGCAAGTTCAAGATTATGGATTTCACAATCTTGGGATTGTAGGCTAATCACAACAACATATGAATCACCAACCACAACAATTAAATGCATAGAAAACTTCACAACATTACACAATCACTATTAAGAGTCTCTCTATGATGTAGATTAAACCATAACCTATAGCCACAGGTAATCAAATAGGTTCATGTCATGAGATTTCTCAACACTAAGTCATCATACTCACCCTTTATTTCATGATACACATCACTTAAGTATTTAAGAGGGAATAGCCAACATGAACACAAAACAAATTTTTGATATAAATGCATCCCTCTATATACATCAATAGTCCATAACCTATAAGTCTCAAGATCTCCTAATAACCAAGCAATTGTCTATAGTTAATCCTGTAAGGTTCGTTGGTCTTCTAAATAGTTTTCACCAAGGTTAACATTTAAATATTTGACCTTTATCACTAATCACATAATAATCATGACCCACATCATACATTCCCATTTTAAAAAATAATTGACAATCATTTATCCATTCAGACTCTGTGCCCCAAGGACTAAACATAAATCTCCCAGCAATTTATATTATATTTAGCAATAGGAATGAATTTATAACTATTCAATTGAGAAAACCTAGTTTACCTGGGCGCCAAGCTGTTGTAGAATGATTATAGCACAATCCTTGACTTTCAGAGGGAGAAATTATGGAAATGGGCCTGAAATCCATAGGTGTAGCCTTCCTTGTGCTAGGAATCTCTTCTTCCCTTCTCTCTAAGCCTAGAGTATTTTTTTGGGGTTTTTAGGGTGATCCTCATCCATGTTGGCATTTAAGGAAAGAAGGAGAAAATAAAATACACCTTTTTGTATTCAGGCCCATCAGATCCCGCCGCGATGGCCTTAATCCCACAACGACAGCCTCAGCATGGACATTGTCCAGTAAAATCGATACAATCTTTTACTCCAAACTCCAAATGAGGCAAACTTGATAGCATTGTTTAATTTGATAGTTCATTGGCTACCTAATTCATTATAGGCTGAAAGTTATGGTCATTTGAAGTTGACCTAAATTTAAACTCAAGTCTGAAACTAAATATGAAAAATACTTTCAACTTAACTTTGTGCTAGGAGCTTTGTACGATCTTAGTTTACAACTAATTCACTCGCATATCAAGGAATTCATCCTAGTCTTATGACAAATGAGATTTGTATACCTTTACCATGGATATTTTTAGTAACGATGGAATAGGTCATTACAATAAATAACAATTTACCTCTTATTTATCTCCGAATGACAACATGGAGGAGAGGACACGAGCCCATCTAAGATTTTTTCAAAACTAATAATGAGTCATTATTACAACTTAGGGAAAAATTACATCCCGGACTGACCTCTTTTTGTCAAATGCTATATTCGGAGTTCTACTAACTCAAAATCCATTCTAAGAGTTTCTATGGGATACTATGTCCCTCACATATCATGATATCAACTTAATATTTCTCAAGAACTACACCTCAAGATATCAAATATATCTAAACCACACAATACATAAATTTCATTAAATCTATCCTAAACCGAATTCTTGTCAATTCTTATATTAGGGGGAACTTTACCCGTACACTTACATCTTAACCAAAGCTATAGCGAGCATATCACCTCCACTCAAGAGCAATAACGACAAAGTAATATCATAACCGACCAGAGGGCATGACTGGTAAGAAAACTATTTACTAACCCCATTCCCTCGATAGAACAAAATACTAAGGATCATCAATCATGAACAATCCAACGTATGTAAGATTCTCTGAAATTTTATTATTTCCCTTCCAGGACTTATATCAGCAACCAATGGTTATTCTCATAAAATAAGACTATGAGCTACGTCTAACACTACTCAGTCAAATATAATTTTTTTGTCAAATATTGTGTGAGTGACTATTCCCATTGATGGATGATCATAAATTTCACCAATACCCTAAGACTTGAAAGATTTCATCCCAAGATCGAACCTAGCAGCACACACGCAAGAATTTTCTCCATTATCTTAGCATAAATAAACATACACACTACATGGATATGGTAATCACCCACATTAAACCAATAACATCATTATAAATAGAAACACCATTTAAGAAATAACTAAAGCATTGAGTTCCCATAAACTCAATCCAATAGTTAATACAATTATGACATATAGAAATACAATGTATCAACAACTAAAGCATTGAGTCCCCATAAATCCAATATAATAATCAAAATAATTATGACAAATAGACACACAATTTAGCAATAACTAAATCATTGAGTCCCCATAAACTCAATTCAATAATTAAAACAACTATGATCATAAGTACAACATATCCCAGACTCCCAGTCTCAAGTCATGACTTAATAAACACATGACATCACATTAAGGCCTTTAACATAATTCCAAGATCAAACTCAGCAATGCATAGACAAAAAATTAGAATCACATTGCTTAAAACCAATTACGAAACATGTTAAGGAAATCTTTCATAACAACAAATTTCGCTATTATGCACAAATATCCTTTTTCTCACATGGTTCCCAAACAATCCCGACTGTCCTGAAATCAGAGTTTCTTCACAGTCGCAAATCATTCCTTTTCCTTTACCATCTTCATAATCGATAAGTCCATACACAATTAAGAGTTTAATTCCCTCACACAAGTATATCATATAACACATCAGAGATTCGTTCATTATTCACATTATAGTTTATCATTAACCAAGTTATGACATTTTTTCTGACAACAAGTTCATAGAAACCTAAGAAATCATATCTCACATAATTTTAACCATTCAGGCAAGTATACTTCACACACTAGCAGATATTTCAGTCAACACTATCCATATAATTGCATTATATCATTCATAGAAGTACACTTCACACACTGGTAGGTATTTCAGACAACATTATGCATATAATCACAACATATCATCCAGGGAAGTACACTTCACACATAGCCAATTATTCACAAAACACTCTGCATATAATTATAATTCAAGGCTATCACACATGAAAGTCAACTTATTTAATTAGTTCACTCCATGGATGACCTTCAGTTTATCATCCATGCCTTTACACAGCCTGTAAGGCCATATACCAATTGGAATATTCTCGGTTCTAACTTCGTTTGCTTGTGTACCTTTAGCCGCGACAACATAATCATGTTTACTTGATTGAAATACCAATTTGAATCAGAAGATACCGATTGGACTCAACCTATACCACAAGCTACAAACCGCATGAAAGGAGAGAAGAAATGGAATGACTTTCTCGAGTGCTTAATAGCTTCCCAAAGATTAGATGTGGACATCAACACATCAATCCGCAAGAGTTTGTTTCAAACTTGATCTTGTACTGAGAGACTGGTAATGTGGGCTCTAATACCAACAAGTCATGACCCAACACACTAGGCCATGGGGCACCTACATTAACACCTAAGTAGAGAACCCTCAATCCTCTAACCAAAAAAATCATGCGGAAGTTTAATAAATATCATTAATAGCCTAAAAGAGTAGTGAAGTCATCGTAAATTAATTTAAAACTCCAAGGTTGATTATAAGGAACACTTTAACACCTCCAAGAATACTAGTTTAAATAGTTACAAAAGCTTTTAAAGATACAAAGTATAAATAGAGTAATGATACAACTCCCACCATAAGAAAGGAAAAGTAGAAGTTGTTGGAGAATCATCTTCGTTTTCACCTAAGAAATATCACTGACCCTGGAATCAGACTATGCCAAGTGGCATAGAAAGAGTAGTATCAGTATAAACAACACGTATTAGTAGGAATCATCGGTCTACCAATACCCACCGTATAATATAAAGAAATCAACAAGAAGGAAAATGCTCTTAAGGAAATTCACCGCCAAAACTTTATGCACAACTCTTATCATTGCCATCTAACTCTTTACTGTCATTCAAGTCTAATACTAATTCCTTCTAGTTTGTATGCTTCTAACTCTAATAAAGATCAAGGCCTACCCCTTCTAATACGTAGAGGATTTTCTGAACTATGGGTCACTACTAACACTGTCTAACTAGTCTACTTCCTTAAGATTGTACACCAACACCTGATCCTAGAATAAACAACATCTCACTTGCAAGAGGGAAACGTTAAGATGGACTAAGGCTACTCTACTAACTGTACAGGCTCGCCATGGCATGACCTAACTCATTCTGGTAGCCTCGCCTCAACAGGATTACTCCTGCCAGGGTGGCTTGCCCAAAGAAAGAATCTCTGCATTCTCTCCCAGTCCCCCTTTTTAACATATACCAATAGGATACCATCAATACTTGACTCTAAGTTGCCAATCTTACTAAACCAGACATAAACTCTCTCCACTTGTTTACCCATGGCTTTATACCTACGATAAAGACATATGTAGCTACCATAACATAATCCGTCAGGTATATAGAGAAGCTAATTACCAATTTACCATTTCAAGAGCAATATACAATTTCACAATATAAATCTCAAATGCAATAGTCAACATGGTAACACTTAGACCTTCGGTACTTTCATATCAATTATTATACAGGATGAGCGTGCTTAATTATAATTGGGTTAGTCTCTATCATCACACATAAAGTCAAGATCAATTCACAGATGATAGCTATACAATGGTTCTCTCGTGAAACCCATATCTAAACTATTAGTATTGGCGTGACACCCAATCCAATAGTTGGTATGTGTCGAAGCATGACGTTCGATCTAATATATATGTCAGAACATGATACTCGATCCAATATATGTATTGGAATGTGACACTCGATTTGATAAATGTGTCAGAATATGTAATGACCCAAAATAGACCATGAGTGACATCCACACTTAACCTCCTAGGTAGAAGAACCAAAGATACAAACCCCAACTTATAAATTATAAAAATAATGCGGAAGCTCAATTTATGAGAGTAAGAAATAATAAAACCACTAAAGTCTATTAGATATATTTTCCCAAAACCTGAAAGTCACCACTTCAAATACATCTAATTCTAAAATAAAAAGTCAAAAAAAACCAAGCACCAGAATAAATAAATAACTTAATATATCCGAAAACTAAGGAGATCATGCCATGCTCAAGAGAATCCAACATGAGCTAGAAGGAATAGATCACCCTAGAATTTGATGTGCTAGATACTGGCTAGAGCTGAGGTCAAGTCGAAGTCGATGGAACACTCGCTGCACTCCACAAAATAAAACAAAGAAAAATACAAGTAGGGGTCAGTACAAGACAATATGTACTGAGTAGGTATCATCAACCGACTCAAAATAAAAATCCATATGCATAAAGTAGTAGCAGAAAATCAACCATAACACTTAATAGGTGGCAACCAACAAGATTAAGATCAAGTGACAACACAATTTTCAATTACATAACCAGTCAATAATATCAAGGTCACACATGAGGACTCAGGCCTCTACATCACACACTTTTGGGAAATGAGTTATTGGAGATTGGATAACATTAAGTCATTTTAATTTTTTCTTTAATATTATTGTATTGGAATATGACACCCGATCCAATAATACCATGTCTAAACGTGATACCCAATCCAAATATACCGTATCAAAATATGACACCCGATCTAAATATACTATTCCAAAATATGACACCCAATCCAAATATACCATGTTAGAATGTGACATCCAATCCCAATAAACCATGTTTGAATATGACACCCGATACAAATATAATTAATTTATCATTCTTTATTATCACATTTCACTTCATTAAAAATATTTTATCAAGCTTTCTTTATTCAAGACATCACCTTTGATAGGGCAAGTTCAGGATTATGAATTTCACGGTCTTGGAATTTCAGACCAATCACAACAGCATATCAACCATCCAAACCACAATAATTAAATGCATAATAAACTTTACACATTACTCAATGACTATCAATCACTATTAAGAGTCTATCTATGATATAGAATATACCATAACCTACCTCAAACGAAGAACCCAAGTCAAGCAAGTTAATCCACCAATGCCTTTCCTTTCTTTGATTCCTCAAAACGTTTCTAGTCTATCAAATATATAATATTCATAAGTACATGAGACCCATATTACTATATATCTAGCCTAGACTCAATAACCCATCCAAATTTATAATCAAATTCCTAAATTTTGATACCAACTAATATATCAAGTTTCATATTCCTAAATCTTAAGCAAGGGTTAAGTCTCAATTCCTCTAATATCATAAATCTAATGATATCATATTATTTAATTACCTATCTCAATATATCAAAACTTGAATCATAATATAATAAATAAATAACAAATGAAATTTGAAAGAAATAAAAGACTAAGAAGGAACTACGAACAATTCATGAAACTAACTCTTTCAAAACCTCCAACCATACCCCTTATCATATATCTCTAAGGATAAGTTCATACAATGGCTTAACTCACCAACACATGTTCTTATTCAATGCAAATTTCACTGCAGTAAAAATATATGAATTTTGTTTGATGGTTTTTTGTCCCTTTCTTTTTTTACAATTTCCCATAATAATAGTAATAATAATATCTCTACCCATATATACCATACAAGATTTGTTACTACTATAACCTGTAACCATTCTTTTGCATACAAATTTAATAAGATTCAGTCGTCAATTCGCTTACCTGTAGTAGTCGCTCTTGGATAATGCCGCATGTAAGTTTTCGCCAAACCCTTCTCTTATTTTTTTCTCAATTAATCATGCACTAAAAGTGATAAAATCTACTAGCTTATTCTAATAAATATAGAATAAGTGATAGAATATATTAACTAAATTATCATTTTAGTCCACCAATTAAATTAGTTATCTAAAGTTACCCCTCAACTAAATAATCGTAGTTATTGAATAGTCCAAAATACTTATTAAAATTTATGGTATGAGTCTATTATGAAATAAAAAACTCTAGTTCTCAAAAAAATCTAATGGGCCGTTACAGAATATGACACCCGATCTGATATATGTGTCAAAATGTGAAACTCAATCCAATATATGTGTTGGAATGTGAAACCGAATTCAATATCACAATCACAAACACAATCACAGTCCACAATAAATAGTTCACATACTTGCATAATCAAGTAACAGTTCATTGCATGCAATTGTTCATAAATAGTATTCTATCTTTTCCTTCATTAACAATAATTCATCAAACCTTCTTTATGCAAGACATCACTTTTGGTAGAAAAAGTTCAAGATTATAAATTTCACGGTTTTGGAATTATAAACCAATCACAACAACATATCAATCACCTAATCACAAAACTTAAATGCATAGAAAACTTTATAACATTACTCAATCACTATTAAGAGTTTTTTTATGATATAGACTAAACCATAACATTTAACCACATGTAACAAATTGGTTCATGGCATGAAATTATCAATACTAAATTGTTCATATTCACCATTTATCTCATGATATGCATCGCTCAAGTATTTCACAGGGAATAACCAGCATGAACACACACAATTATTAGTTTAAACACATCCCTCTATATACATCAATATCCCATAACCCACAAGTCTCAAGATCTTGTAATAACCCAGCAATTGTCTACATTTAATCTCATAAGGGTCATTGGCCTTCTAAACAATTTTCACCAAGGTGAACAATCAAAGATTGTACCTTTAGCATTAGTCACTAATAATCATGACCTACATCATACATTCCCACTGTAAACAATAATTGATAATCATTTATCCATCTAGACTCTTTGCCCAAAGTCCTAGACATGAAACTCTCATCTATCTACATTATATTAAGCAATGAGAATGAATTTTTAACTACTCAATTGAAAAAACCTAGTCTACCTAGGCTCCTAGAATTTGTAGAAGGATTATAGCACGATCCCTGACTTTCCAAGGGAGAACCTATGGAGACGAGTCTGAAATCCGTGGGTTGTAGCCTTTTTTTCCCTAGGAATATCTTCTTCCCTTATCTCAATCCTAGAGCAACTTTTTGGGGATTTCTAGGGTGAACCTCATCTATTTTTGGCACTTAAGGAAAGAAGGAGATAAGAAAAAGGCACCCTTTTTTTATTCTGGCCAGTTGGAATCCGCCACGGCGGCTTCAGTACGGATAGTGTCTAGTAAAATGGGCATAACATTTTACTCCAAACTCCAAATGATGAAACTCAATTGTATTAAAAGAAGACTCATAGACCATTGATGTGATAGGTCGTGGGCCACCTAATTTATTATAGGTTGAAAGGCATGGTCATTTGAATTTAACCTTAGTTAACACTCAAGTACGAAACTAAATCAGAAAAATACTTTTAACTTAACTTTGTGCTAGGAGCTTTGTACGACCTTAATTCACAATAATGCACTCGTATATCAAGGAATTGATCCTAGTCTAATATCGAATGAGATTTGTATATTTTTACCGTAGATATTTTTAGTAACGACGAAATAAGATGTTACATTATGATATAATATGTCTCTCATGAATACAAAGCCATGATACATGAACGTTAACCTCATGGCATGATGATATGAATGAAGTTTATGAACTTTGATCCTTAAATATTATGAATATGATTCTTCCGGATAACCCATGATCATAGGAGGTTAAGGGAGCTAAATAATTATTTGAGAAGACATAAGTCTAAATGATAAACGTCTGAGACTATGTTTGTTGAGGTAGGTTAATGATAATACCGTTTGTTCAGGTGACTCCTTGTTTTATGCCCCTGGTAAGGGCTAGTTATGGAACCACATGGTATGTACACATATGTCTCATACCCAACAAGGTATGAGATGGCTTAACTGATCGGGTCGAGATCAAACTCCATGGGCTCACATGATTTTATATCGTTTACACTATTTGACTCCCATAATGAACTAAAATATGATGAAAGAGATATCCTTAAGGCAGTCTGGACGACCTCATCTTTTAATCTTCATATGTTACAATTATGAACTGCTTCGATTGATCTGATATGTATTATATGTTTCATTTTGCCATTTTACATAAAGTAAATTTCCATATGTACTTACGTCCCTTCAATTGTGACGCTGTATTATTTATTGATGCAGACTTAGGTACACAGAAATGTGATCAAGCTGCTCACTAGGTTCCATATCTTCCACTATTGGTGATCCCCTCTCTGTTTCTTGGGGCTTTGTCTACATCTTTCCACTGCTTTATGTTTACGGTTTAAGGAATATCAGGGGCCTTGTCCCAGTAGGTATTACTCAGTTGGTATTAGAGGCTTCATAGATAGACAGATGATTATGTTTCAGTTTGTACCTTAGCGTCTCTTATTAACGATTTCAATTCTATGACTTATGTTTGATGCAAAGTGTTTTTTACAAGACTTAACCCTCCCTAATGTTTTAAACTATACTTCTGCTCATATCTAATGTCAAGTTATGTGTACACTCGGACTTGTAGTGGCATCGAGTGCCAGCCACGTCGGGTGTAGGATCGAGGCATGACAATATTTGTCTAGTACTTTAAAAGGATGAAGGCTCTTACAAATGTTAATTAAACTTTTTATCCTTCATTTAAAGACTCTACAATAGAAGAATTGTCATTTACGATTTTCTTCAAATTATTATTTAATTATCTTTATCATATTTAAAATTAAAGAGTCCTAAAATACATGGTAAGATAAAAAACTTATTTTAAAAGTTAAGGAGTCATAAAATGTATAGCAAGAGAAAAATATATGGTAAGAGATATAAGGAAAATTAACAATTAAGGAGTCCTAAAATATATCGTAAGATATAAGGAAAATTAATACTTAAGGAGTTCTAAAATATATGGTAAGAGAAAAATATTTTTTTAAAATTAAGAATTCCTAAAATATATGGTAAGGGAAAAAATATATTTTAAAAATCAAGAAGTCCTTAAATATATTGTAAGAGTTCTAAAATTTTGTCTGATCAACATGTATGCATTTTTTCATATTCTTAAGTTATATGTTATTAGACAAGATCCGAAAAGGAAGAGAAATAATAATATTTTTTTTATATTCTATTATTTTTCGATTGTCTTATAAACATTATTCTTCATTAGTATTTTTTATGTGGCACTTTTATTTACGAAAGTCAAGTTTGATGAATGAGTTAAATCTAAGGCAAGTATATCAATAGTTATATATTATATATGATGTAAAATTCTTGGTACTTGACTTTCAGTTTTCTTCCGTCACAACTTCAAGTTATCATCTTCTGCTTTAGCATAATACTTTCCATTATTGTTGATTTGTTATAACTAGTTGTGTTAGTTATTGTTTTCAGATATAATGTAGCTCATTTTTTCTTTACCTTATTATTTAGAGTGTGTTTTTTATATCAATACCAATATAAATTTAAGTTTTGATGTCAATGACGAAGTTGTGTTCACCGAATTTATTTTTACTCCTTAATTGTTAGTGTACTAGTGAGTTATCACGTTCTTCTATAAATACACTTTTTATCTTAAAAATTATATGATATTTTAAAATAATATTTTGTACAATATATATATATATATATATATATAATTAATGCAATACATACATGCAAAATACGTACACTTAATTAGTTACTTTTAAAATATGAAGGTCTTTCATAATATTGATTGAACTATTTACCATTCATTAAAAGACTCTACAATAGACAAAATTGTCATTTACTATTTTTCTCAAGTAATTGTCATTTAATTATTATCCTAACATTTTGGACTTTAAAATTAATTAAAATTATAGTTATTAAATCATTACTTATTTGTCATAGGTAAGAACTCCTAATATTTAATATATTAAATTGATTAAAATATTTTACTTCTTAAATATTTCTTTATTTGAACTATATTAAAAGTCTTAACATTAAATAATTTAAAACTAATATTTTTAACTCATATAAATCTTACTTAAAATAAAAAATAAAAGATTAAAATATTAAATAAAGAGGATCACAATTTTTTTAAATAACATGTTAACCTTCTTATCTGAAATTCTTATCATTTAGATAGATATAACTTTTATTTTAACGTAATTATGTCACGATCTGAATCCTCGAGCCATGATGGCAACTACTATAACCACTTAGTAGGTAACCCAACCTATAACTCAGAACATCTAGTAATAGCTTTAAGGGTAGAAACTATTTAAGAATAAGCAAAGGTAATATAGAAGTGTTAATCAAGTGGAAGACAAACCAAAATAACTATATACAACTGATCCCTCCCAGAACCTAGAAGTCACTAGTGAAGAGCTTCTACAAAATAAAAGATAAGTACAAGTCCCAAAAGTGGATCGTAAACAAATACAACAATTGGCTAGTCTTAAAATGCAAAAGACGGGCCATCCATGCCGAAGGAGACAGAAATGATCCCAAACTCAAGTGCTCACCCTCGTATCTGATGTAGACTGATAAATGCTCGATAGGTCAGCCCCAGTAACTGGTGCTCGGACCTGCATCACGAAAGTAGATGCATAGTATAGTATGAGTAGCAAGAAAATAATTACCCAGTCGACATCATAGGACGACTGAGCAGGATAGGTAAAAATAATATGAAAAAGAGGAATAAAACCAAATAGGAGTCAGAAATAGAAACCAATGGTAACAAAGAAAGTAATCATATGAGAATAAGAAAATTACCAACTAGAAAGGATTACAACTAACTACACCCAATTGGGCCCCCATATGCACAACCGGGATACTCGTGCGCCATTTAAAATAAAAACCCAGATGAATCCCCATAAGTCCGTTGGTTACATAGAATAGCTAAGACTACAAGGAATAGGAATCAATGAATCTGAACCCCTGAGAGTTGAAGAACCATACCTAATCCTAAACTACGAGTGACAAAAATCCTGAGGCCGAACTTGAAATCCGAATGCGTCAGAATTATCAGTATGGTCAAGGCCAGAACTCGAATCCAAATACTCACCATGAGAAATAAGTTAGTCGAGGGTAGTCCTGTAACCCATATACTCTCCGATGGGATTACAGAAGTAGAGATCGAAACTCGAATCAGGATACTCAAAGAAAACATAATCGAAGGTGCCGAAGATTCCCAATTTAAGCTTTATTCTAGTAGCCACAATGAATCACCATCCACAATGAAATAATCCAACACAACCATCAGAGCTTCATCCGAGACCGATCTTGAGCCAAAAAAAAGTCTAATATCACTAACGCATCTCATAAGCCACGGGACTTGGAAAATTATAAATAAGAGTTTTACTAGAGCAAGGTTATCGCCTAGCTAAGCTCCAACTATCAGATTTCAGTCTGCTACACCAGTCTACAGGGATCTGATGTCGGGGCAATCTAAGGCAAGTTTTAGTCACTCTAAACTAAGGACAACATGCTCCAGATAATTATAAATAGGAATTCAAATACACACGAAGCATAGATAAACAACAATAAGGGATATATGCTCTCAACTACCCAAAATTCCCGAAGAAGGCCTAAACATGATTTCTAATCATTTAACATATATAAAATAGCTACCCAACCCTAATTCAATCAATTTTAACAGGCATTTGCACATTCCATCCCCATCTAAGGAACAAGAAGTCGTAGCCTACCTGTAGACTAAACATGCATGATCCAACTCACAATGATAGAGCTTTTCCTTTCCGTAAGGCCTCTGATCACTACCACATTGTCAAAAATGGATTCACAATATCAATACTATCATTTTGACACTAAAATCACAAAAAATGGAGAAAGACCAATTTCAGAGTCAAAAATGGAAATGTGGGACCCGCTCTGATAATTCCAGATTTTACTCCATGGAAAAGTCTTGAATACTACCCTGAACTTGTTTTCCAACATTGAACACAATTCAGGGCTCAAATCAACAGATAATCAAACATAAAAGAAATTCACCATTTTAGGCTAAAACTAAACACTAGCAGCAGGTATAACCTAAATTTTACCTCAAACGAAGAGTCTACAGCTAATTCCAAACACGACCTCTTAACAAAACGCCACAATGTAGCCTTTGAATCGGCCAAATCCACCTTAAAAGGTAAGAGAATATGTGTTGAACTTTGGGACTTAAACTAAATTTCGGACCTTAAAAAAACACTTTGGGATCATAAAAGCGACCCCGAAGTTCGCTTAAGTGACCCTCACCAAGTGGAGAGAATCGCTTTTGTGACACCACGTTGCTTAAGTGACCAATTGCTTTGCGACCCCCGCCTAGGGTGGCTTGGTCGCTTTAGCAACCCCTTTGCCGCTTTAGAGAAAGTTGCTTTAGCGACCTGGTTTCTCTTTAGTGACGACAACAGACACATCTGGTGCAAAATAAGGGTTGGCATAGTCTCTGATTGGGTGCTCAAAATTCATTCAAAACCCTATACGAGCAAACGAGATATGCTACCCCACCGAATTTGATATTCCAGACTCAATGGCGCATTTGAAATTCCTATACGACATCATTTTATCAAAAAGTGGATCCTACACACAAGTGTCATTTGAAGAAAAATTCCACAACGGGCCAAAATATTAGACCGAAAGCCTCAAGAATTGCATGAAGGGTCATTCTAGACCAAACTCAACTTTTTAAAACTATCCGTATTGACATAATTTTTATCCGCGTGCATTTTCTAAAAATATTGACCAAAGTCAACCTTAGGCAAAATTTCAAAGGCTAAAGCATCAAATGTCCTCAAACTCATACTAATTGCCTTGATGTTCGTGATGATCATGATACTAGCCTATTTGGCCATTCCAAAGGCTGATGAAACCGACATAATTCTGTTATGATTTTGTTTACCTGATATGATGACTGAAATCAACTTTTCAAGTTATAAAAGCCCTAAAACAGGGAAACAGGCCTAAAATAAATATGATCGACTAGGCGACCGAGCTACGAGTGCCAGTAGGTCATAAATGACTTGGAGTTGCTATAGGAAGGCTCTAAATGGTGAAAAGAAGAAATATAAGGAAAATGACTTGGAGGTTCATTATAACACCCACTTCTATTAGAACTTTCGTCTAGGTATACCTGAGGGCTCAAATAAGCTGGGGAACTACTTTTGCATCTCTTGCTCAGTCTCTCAGGTAGCCTCCTCGACTAGATGGTGCCTTCAATGGACCTTAATAACAGGAATGACTCTCGATTATGCTTCCTGACATCTCTGGTTATAATGTCCACCCACTCCTCTACAAAGGTTTGACGATCATCCAACTCAAGTTAATCATACTAGAGCACATGAGACTCATCTGGAATATAGCGGCGCAACATCAAAACATGAAAAACTGGGTGGATATCTAATAGTTCTAGAGGTAGGGATAACTCATAGGCAACCTCTCCGAGTGTCCTCAAATTATTAAATAACCCTATATACCTGGGGATGAGCTTGCACCTCCTCCCAAATCTTGTCACGCCCTTCATGGACGATTCTCGGAGAAATACCTGGTCACCAACTGTAAACCTCAATGGTCGATGCTTGTGATCTACATAACTATGATGTCTACTCTAAGCCGTCCCTAGCCTATCCTGAATCACCCTCACCTGATCCAAAGCCTCCTGAAGCAAGTCTTTACTATGCGGCCTAGTCTCCATAGACTCAAACCAACCAACTGAAAAGCGACAACTCCTATATATAATACCTAAAATGAGGCCATCTGGATACTCGAGTGGTAGTTGTTGTTGTACGCAAACTCCCTAATAGCAAAATATTGTCATACCGACCCCCAAACTCCATTATGCTAGATTGAAATATATCCTCCAAAACCTGAATAGTATGCTCTGACTGGCCATTGGTCTATGGGTGGAGAGTGGTGGTGAGATCAACCAGGGTGCCCAACTATCTCTAAAAGGCCCTCTAGAAGCTAGAAGTATACTGAGACCCTCGGTCTGATACAATTAACATTGGCACCCTATAAAGATGGACTACCTCCTGAATATAAACACGATCTAAATGCTCTCATTAAAGATAGACCGAACTGAGAGAAAGTGAGCTAACTTGGTCAATTAATAAATGATGACCCAAATGCTATTAATACCTTTGGATGTACGAGGTAATCCCATCATGATATCCATAGTGATATGCTCCTATTTCCACCCGAAAATGGGTAATCTCTGAAACTATGTACCAGGCCTCTAATGCTCGACCTTCACCTACTGGAAACTCAAAACAACGGTACACATAGTCAACAATGTCCCTCCTCATACTGTATAACCAGTAGTGCAGCGTTAAGTTATGATACATCTTCTCAGTGCCAGGATGGATAGATTATCTGGAATCATGGGCCTCACGAAGGATCAACTGAATCAAACCTCCTACTTTGGGAAAGCATAGATGACCGTCAACCCGCAACTTCGTATCTGGATCAATATAAGCCTGGCCATCCTCACCCTACAATACCTGGTATCTAAGCTATATAAATGACTCATCCTCGAATTGTCGGGTATGAATCTGATCAAGTAGAGAAGACTGAGTTTCCACAATGGCCAAAATTTGCCTGGAATTTGAAATATACAATCTAACCATCCCATTAGCTAAGGGATGGATGTCCAAAGCTAGGGGTCACTCCATAATAGGAAAATAGGCTAGGTTACGCTACTAATACTCTCTGTCTTCTATCTCAAGGCATCGGCTACAACGTTCACCTTGCCCAGATGGTAGAGAATAGAAAGATCATAGTCCACCAAAAGCTCAATCAAGTGCCGTTGCCTAGAATTAAGATCCCTTTGACGTATGATGTACTGTAGGCTATGATGATTTGTATATGTATCTCATAATATACCCTGTATAAGTAGTGCCTCCATATCTTGAGCATGAAAGCTGCCCCCACAAATTCTAGGTCATGAATGGGGTAGTTGCGCTCGTATGCTCTCAACTGCCTAAAGGCATATAGAATAACCCAACTGCTGCATCTAACACACCTTAGGCCAACACCGAATGCATCACAATACCCTATAAAGCCCTCTCCTCAACTGGAAGAGTTAGTATAGAAGCAGTGGTAAGTAACTCCTTGAGCCTCGAAAAACTCAACTCACACTCTTCAGACCACACAAATGGGACATCCTGAAGGGTCAACCTAGTAAATAGTGATGCAATGGTATAGAAACCCTCGACAAAGCGTTTGTAGTAACCAACCAATCTAATGAATCTCCAAACTCTATGATAGATGTGGGCCGATCCCAAACATGAATAACCTTAATCTTTGTCGGATATACCATGATGCCCTCCTTAGACACAATGTGCCACAAAAATGCAACAAACTCCAACCAAAACTCATACTTTAAGAACTTTTCATAAAGCCACCGATCTTTTAATGTCTGGAGCATAATCCTCAGATGCTGTACATGCACTTATCTACTTTGTCAGTACACTAAGATGTCATAGATAGACACAATCATGAAGGAATCAAGATAGGGCCTGAACACTTGGGTCATTAGATCCACAAAGGAGGCAAGGGTATTAGTAAGCCCAAATGACAAAATAAGAAACTCATAATGGCCATAGCGAGTGCAAAAGATCCCTAATCCTCAACTAATGGTAACCAGATCTCTGATCAATCTTAGAAAATATGGTGGCACCCTATAGTTGATCAAATAGGTCATTAATACAGAGCATGGGGTAACTGTTCTTAACTGTCACCTTGTTCAACTGCCTGCAATCGATGTACATCCACATAGTCTCGTCCTTCTTCTTAACAAATAGGATAAGAACACTCCACAATGATACAATCATATGAAACCCTTACCTAGGAGATCCTCAAGTTAAATATTAAGCTTCTGGAGCTCTGTGGGAGCTATCTAGTAAGGTGGGACTGAGATGGGCTTAGTGCCCAACTCCAAATCTATAGCAAAATCCATATCTCTCTGGAGGTAGGAAAAGTAGGTTAGTAGGAAATACATCAGTAATCTCTTTAACCACAAGAACAGTCCATAGATGGGGCCTAACTTGATATATCTCGGACATACGATAAATATGATAGACACCTACAGACAACCAACCGCTGAGCTCTCATAATAGATATAATCCCCATTGGTCTGCGGCTATAAGCACCCTGCCACAAAACTAGAGGAATAATACACATGGCTAAGGTAATGGTCTTGGCATAACAATCCAAACAACTATGTGGTGAGGAGATAACTGGTCCATGCCTAGAATAACATTGAAATCTAGCATATCAAGTACAATAAGATCTTCTAGGGCATGGTCCCCTTAAATATTCACCACACATGATCTAAAAACCTGAATCACTACTAAAAAATCTCCTATTGAGGTCAAAACATGGAATGGTACCGCTAAAGGCTTAGAACTAATACCCAAACAGAGAGCCAAATATAGGGACACATATGCAAATGTAGAACCTAGGTCAAATAAAACTGAAGCAGTCTACTAGTATATGAGAATAGTATCTATGATAACATCACCTGATTTCTTAGCCTTGGCCTGCATTAGAGTGAAATAGAAGTGGCCTGTCAGCCTCTACCATGGTCGTCTATCCTACCACCCGACCTGCCTCCCTAGGGACCTCTATGAATACCTTGGTGGTTGCCTCTATTTCCCTGTGTATGATATCTACCTATACGTCCCTAACTCTGGTCTTATCTTTCACAACCCTGAAACTAGTCTCCATCTCTAAGTAGAGGTGGCGCTGCTGATATCAGTCTAGCTCAATAGGGGAACTCTCTAGACTAGTAATCAAGTGAACCACAGTTATAACATCCTAAACCTGAACACCTTATAATAACCCGACCACGGTAGGAAGGGAGTGAATCTGATTCCTTTGAGCTTTGACCCACACTAGAGCCACCCTGACGGGGCCTATCGTAGCTATCCCTATTCCTAGTCTAGGATCCACTGTAGCTTTACTGGTTTCTTGCCCTCTTGTCTGTTCCCCCTTGGGACTAGCAATGAATGTCCTCAATGGTATGGGCATGATCAACAACATCAAGAAAAGAATATACCATCGAAACTAAGTGCTCTATTTCTAACCTCAAATGATACCTCAAACCATATACCAAGCATAGCATCCTATCCTCTTCAATGGGTAGAATCATAGTAACATAACAGAAAAGCTGATGGAATCTAGCCTCGTACTTTGAGACCGTCATAGGGCCTTGGTCTATCCTCATAAAATAATACTGAAGTTGATCCCTAACACTCCTAGGAATATTTTTGGCCAGGAAAGCCTCTAAAAACTCAGTCTAAGATAAGAGAGGTGACTCAAAAGGTCTAGATTATAAATAGCAGTTCCACCACTGCCGGGCTAGGCCTCAAAACTGGTGAGTAATGAAATTAGCTCCCCTGGACTATACAAGGCCTAAAGACAAGAGCTGATCATGACAAGTAGTTAAAAACTCCTTGGCATTCTCCCCGATCACTCTTGAAATAATCAGAGGTGCTAATCTCTAGAATACACCCAATATCTTCTACTTTTGTAATGTCATAACGCCTTTTATGGTAAATGGCTAGGGAGAAATAGGTGCTGAGGGCCGCTGAGCCTTGGGAACTAATGGTGCAAGTTGATACCGCAGTCCTGGCATATCGAGAGCTGGTGCTAGGGCCTGAGGTATAGCCCTAATAGCCGTGAGTAACTATACAATGGCCGTTTATAGAGCTGGACTCATGATCCGTACGACCAAGGACTGCGCCAACCATGGCCCCTCCGGTTGAGGAGGAATATTAGCATCCTAATGCTCCTGTATATGCTCTGGAGCCATATCTCCATTTAGTGCTGGTGCTACACCCATACCTTTGACTTGGGGCCGACCTATGGGCCTTCCTAGGCTTTGTCTGCTGGTCTTGGATGTTCATCACCAACGGTAGTACCACGCATATGAGCCATCCTTGCAAAAGAATAAAGCAAATGATATTTCATAAAACCAATAAGACACACACTGCACAAAGTGATATAATATATGGAACTTTTCTAATGACATCCTGTAGCCTCCCAAAAATGGGTTATGAACATCTTTGCACTGATCCACAGTATTCTACTAGACATTAGCTCTGTACTAGTGAGACCGATGACCTAGTACTTTAATACCAACTTATTATGACTGGATTCCTCGAGCCATGATAGAACATACTATAACCACACAGTAGGTAAGCCAACTCATAACCCAGAATAGCTAGTAATAGGTTTTAGGGTATAAATTAAATAAGAATAATCAAAGCTAATATAGATATGTTAATCAAGCAGAAGACAAACCAAAATAACTATATACAACTGATCCTTCAAAGAACCTAGATGTCACTAGTAAAGATCTTCTACAAAATAAAAGATAAGTACAAGCCCCAAAAGTAGACCATAAACAAATACAACAAGTGACTAGTCTCAAAATGCAAAAGATAGGATATCTAGGCTGAAAGAAACATAAATGACCCCAAATGTCAAGTGCTCACGTTCGTCTCTGATGTAAACTATTATAAGCTCGATAGGTTTGTACTAGTAAAAGGTGCTTGGACCTGCATCATGGAAGTAGATGCAGAGTGTAGTATGAGTACCAAGATAACAGGTATGCAGTAGGCATCATAGGCCGATTGAGCAGGAAAGGTAAAAATAATATGAAAAAGTGGAATAAACCCAAATAAGAGTCAAAAATAGAAACCTATGGTAAGAAAGTAAGTAATCATTGGGAATAAGAAAAGTACCAACTAGGAAAGACTACAACTACCTAAGCTCAACTAGGCCCCCACAAGCCCAACCGGGACACTCATGCACAATTTAAAATAAAATTCTAGACGAACCCCCATAAGCCTGCCGGGTGCACAAAATAGCTAAGACTACAAGGACTATGAATCAATGAATCTAAAACCTTGAAAATTGAAGAACCGCACCCAATCCTGAACCATAAGTGACAAAAATACCGTGTCCGGACTAAGAATCCAGATGCTTATTATAATTATTAGTATGGTCGAGGTTGAAACTCCAATCTAGATACTCGCCAAGATAAATAAGTCGCTTGAGGCAAGGCCTGTAACTCGAATACTCTCTAATGGGATTCAAAAAGCAAAGGCCGGAACTTGAATCAGGATACTCATAGAAAATATAATCGAAGGTGCCTAGTTGCCACCATGGATCGTAGTCCATAATGAAATAAGCCAACACAACTATCTGAGCTATGTTCGATACCAATCTTGAGCTGAAAATGGAGTCTAATATCACAAATGCATCTCATAAGCCACGTGACTTAGGAAATTATGAATAAGATTTTACAAGAGTAAAGTTACTGTCTAGCTAAAGCCCAACTATCAGACTCTAGACTGCTACACTATCCTATAGGGATCTAAGCCAGCCAAAATGACATCAGGACATCTAAGGAAAGCTTTCGTCACCCTAAGCTAAGTCCAACATGCTCTAGATAATTCTAAACGGGAATTCAAATACACATGAAGCATAGTAAACAACAATAAGGGATACATGCTCTCAACAACCTGAAATTCCCAAAGAAGGCCTAAACATGATAACTAATTATCTAACATATATACAACAACTACCCAACCCAAATTCCATCAATTCCAACAAATATTTACACATTCCAGCTCAATCTAAGGAATGGAAAATTGTAGCCTACCTATAGGTTGAATATGCATTCTCTAACTCATAATGCCGATGCTTTCCCTTTCCTTATGACCTTTGATCACTGCCATGCTGTAAACAATGGATTTACAATATCAATATGATTATTTTGACACTAAAATCACAAGAAACAGAGATATATAAATTTGAGAGTTAAAAGAAGGAATATGTTACCTGCTATGATTATTCTAGAATTGACTCTGTGGAAATGTCCTAAATACTACCATGAACTTATGTTCCAAAATAGAACACAATTCGGGGCTCAAATTAGTGGATAATCAAACATGCAGGAAAATCACCATTTTTAGGCTAAAACTAAATACTGGCAGCAAGTATAACCCAAATTTTACCTCAAACAGAGAGTCTACAACTAATTCCCACCACACCACAACGTTCCCCTTGAAAACCCCATAATCTAGCCTTTTGAACTGTCCAAATCTGCCTTAAAATGAGACTCCATTGTCGCTCTGGAAACTCCCTTATCGCTTTAGCGACTCCCTTCTCACTTTGGCAACAGATGATTTAGCAACTAGGGGTCGCTTTAGCGATGGCACCAAACATATCTGGTGCAAAATGAGGTTTGGCATTGCACAAGTCTTCGATGGGGTGCTTAAGATTCATTCGGAATCCTGTGCATGCAAATAAGATATGCTACCCCACCAAATTTGAAGTTTCGGACTCAATGGCATATTCAAAATTTCCATACGAGGTAATTTTAAAAAAAAGTAAGTCCCACACCCAAATGCCATTATAGACCAAACTCGATATTCCAGAACTAACCGAACTTAATCGAAAAGTGCACGATGGATCATTCTAGATGAAACTCCATATTCCAGAACTAATCATGCTGATGAAATTTTCATTCAAGTGCATTTTCTAAAAATTTTGACCAAAGTGAACCTTTGGTCAAATTTCAAAGGCCAAAGCACCAAATGACCTCAAACTCGAACCGATTTCCTCGATACTCATGCTAATTATGCTTCTAACCTAATTTGGTTATTTCAAAGCTGATGAAACTCTCAAAATTCAATTTTGAGGTTGTTTACCTGAAGTAATAACTATAATCAACTTTTCATATTATAAAATCTCCAAAATAGGGAAATGGGCCAAAAACCCAAACGAATGACCAAGAGACTAAGCTACCAGTGCCAACAGATCATAAATGACCTAGGGTCACTATAGGAAGGCTCTAAATGATGAAAAGGAAGCAATATGAATAAAATGACCTAGAGGGTCATTACAAATTGCTATTTGTTTTTCATAATATTGTTTTTCTTGTATATAGTTAATTAATATTCTCATACTAAGGAATTTTATAATTAAAATTATATCTATAAAATCTTCTCTTATTTGTAATGGGTAAGACTAATAATATTTATTACTTTAAAATTGACTAAAATTATGTTTCTTAATTCTTTTCATGTTTGAGCTATTATAAAGTCCTAACATTTAGTACTTTAAAATAGATATTTTTATGTTATGAAATCAAACTTAAATTATAGTAAAATAAATAAATAAAGGAATTAAAAATATTAAATAAATAGGTTCACGTTTTCTAAAATAACCTTTTAAACATTCCTATATGAAATTCTTATCATATAGATAGATATAACATTTATTTTAATACAAATTATTATTTTTTAATAATTTTATTCTTCTTATATATAAGTTTATTGATTGACAGGTGCCACTCGTGCATATCATGTATACTAAACTAGTCTATATTATATTAAAATCATGAAGGTCCGAAGAAATGTTGATTGAACTTTTTTTCTCTTTATTGTTTTTGGGGTGGTTAACACCCAAATCAAGCCTCAATGGCTTGAAGGTTTTTGAAAAATAACCCTTCACCTACTCACTCTAACTTAGAGTTCAAAACCCCTATGAACTCCGTAAATCTTATGCCTAGAACACTATATGAGAGTTAGAAACGTAATAGAAACTAGAATGCTTTAAGGCCTCATTTCAAAAGGGGATGAGAAGAATAAAGATATTCCAATGTGATTATGTAAATTAGAACTTGCAAAACAATGTAGTGAAGTCAGAATGAGAAGATTTACCTTGGAAAATAATGTCAGGAAAGAGTAATAGAGAGGGGGAATGCAGTTCATAGAGAGAGTTTGATAAGTTGGAAAAGTGGTAATGAAATCCAATTTCTAGATGTCCATGGTTCGCTACAATGGTGCCATTGTAGTGAGCACTTGTCCTCTGCAATGGCTATCCGTGGAATCTTCGTGCACTTTTGTGAATAGTTGCTAAAATATTTCCCTTCTTCGGATATCGTGAAAATGTTAACAGTGTAGATGAATCATTTTCTAACTACCATTATTCATGAGAACTTATTTGAATCGAATGTAATGTCTATTTCACATGTAATTAGAAATTTTGGAAGGCCTCGATAGGAGGGATAAAATTTTGACCCAATAGTACTTCTTCTTTGAAAAATTGTTTGACTTCCTACGTTGTTGTCTCCCCAATGTCCATTAGAGGACACACAATTGGTAAATTGGTATCTAATGTAATGATCCATTTCTTCATTAATAAAAATATACATGATGAAATATCTGAGTTAAATTATTTTATAGTGAATCGACTTTAAGCTAGGATTAGTAATGATTTGATTAGGCAAAAAATTAAGGCATGAAAAAAGGGGTTGGGCGATTGTCTTAGGGTCGCTACATCGATCCCATAGTTGTTACAATGGGACCGCTATAATGGACCAAGGGCCTCTATAGCAGTGCCAGGCAGTAACCCCACCGTGTTTTAAAACCTTTATTCCTAGACCTTGTTCTAAAATAGGTTTTTCCTTCTAAATGCCCTAAGGCTATTCCCTGGGGAAATCAATGATGACAGAGAAAGAAGGCTATTAAGGAACACATCTCTATAATTTTAGCTTTTAGATCTTTTCTATAACAATCTCAAGTCATTTATGACTTGTAGGGACTGACAGTTTGGCCACCTAGTCATTCGTTTGGGTCATGTGCAAATTTCTTTATTTTGGAGCTCTTGGAGTTTGAATGGCTGACTTTAATAAAAACTATAGGAAAAAGATCTTAGAATGGAATTCTAATAGTTCCATCAACTCTGGAAGGTTCAATTTAGGCTAGTGGCATGATTGTCTTAGATCCCTAGGCTTTTAGTGCGAGTTGGTGGTATTAAGCATTTTAGCTTTTAAGTTTTGACCTAAGTTTAACTTTGGTCAATATTCTTGATAAACATTCTCAAATGGGAATTTCGTCAGTATAGTTAGATCTAAAGTATCAAGTTTGGTCTATAAAAACCTTTAGTTTAGGTTCTGAGGCTTCAGTGTGAGTTTGAGCACTTAGATAAGATATTGAAAAGCTTAAGGGCCTTGTCATAACCCGACCTAGGACCTAGTTGTAACACAACGATCGGGATCAGAGGGACCCCAATTATAAGCCATCTTAGCATACATTTTATACATAAGGTAAACAAAAATATAGGCAGAAGTAATCATAAGTGGGGAATGGGGCTAAGGGAAATCAACACAATAGATGTCAAAAGGGACTACACTATACAACGTTTAAACATGCTTGTAGTTTAACCTTTGACGGGGGATTAGGAAAAGCTCCTAGCTGACCCTAACAATAGAAAAAATGTATAACATTAGTAATATGAATAAAAGTTTTGTCCTCGGTATAATGAAGACTCACCAACTCCTTGGAAATCTAAAGAAAACTCTAGCCATGTGTGGGGTAGTCGTGAGTGTCATCCGTTCGTATATTATAAGACAATGTCGGCAAAATATGCGTTAGTATGTTTGAATGTACTTAAGTATGTGAGGCATGAATGAACAAGTAAAAGAACATATCAATATGCCAGAAGATTCATGACCAATCATAGTGAACATGAGTATTGCTTAAAAGCAATTTAAAACATACGAAACTCTTGGTCAATACATATCATATAACTTAAACTTTCAACTCATAACTTGACACCTCATAGATTAACTTGAACTTGAACTTATGTGGGATAACACCTTTAACCGACAACTAAGACCATGCGAGCTTCTACATGGAATCCAACGACTCCTGCATTGAGAAATGCCGATGACTACTATATCAAAAAAAGGGAGGCTACTTTGCCAGGGCATACTCCAAAGATAACTCAACTCAAATCAAATGGGCTATATGGATCCACTAGCTAGGACTTAAAGGAAACCTACGTGGGTAATGTAGTTTGGGACTTTAGGTTGCTACTAGAATTCCCTTGGATAATCAATTGCGTTATTCGACCGAACCCCACCTAGAAGTCCTCTCGATGCTTAGTCAATATCCCAATGGAAATTCATAAAACATAATCATAACATAGAAGAAAAAGATGGTAACTGCCTATCAATCCATCTTTAAAACCTTCAGGAATAGCTCATTTAACTTGGTGATTAATAAGAATCAATAACTTCGGTGAGAAATGTCCTTATCACCATCTCAAAACGTCGAATGATCTTCACTCTGATCACTATATCAATCTTTAACTTTAAAATCATAATCTCATACCTTGATTGAAATCACTTAGAATTAAAGTAGAGCCTTGAGGAAATTTGGAAACCCTACCTTGATTTTGGAGAGAAACCTTGAGAGAATTTGAGAGTTCTTGCCTTGGAAAGTTTGAGAGAATAAATTGAATATGAGGGGATTTTGAAGAATACAGTATTTATAGACTTTGAACTTGGCCATAAAAGTTTCTAGGTTCATTGAGCCAATTTTGGGAAAAGACACAATTGTGCTTTATTAAAATAAGAAAGTTGACCCTATGGACCTCTTTACATGGGTCGTCTTTGAGTTGATGAGTTTTCTAAATGACTCGTCCTGCAGGTTTGAGAAAAGGGCCTGAAAATTGAGTCTCTGAAGTTTCGAAATGGACAAGGTTTACGACCCGTCGTGAAGGAAATGACCCATCTTTTGGGCTCATCCTGCATGTCTAAAAAACTTGCAGTACACAAGTCTCTGAAGTTTTGTGATGGATGGTATTTATGACCCATCCTGCAAGTTCATAGACTTGGCTTGAGGGATCCTTGAAACTTGGCCTCTGAGCGTAGCTTATGAGGACTTTCTACAGCTCGTCATATTTAGGACAACTTATCTTGACAAGCCGTAGAACCTCTCCTGAGGGCAACTTCAACTTTGTTCGAAAAATCACTCTACGACTCAACTCTACGAGCCATAGGGATCTCTACGAGCTGTAGAGGGATCATTCACCTAGATAGGTTCAAAGTTTTGAGACTTTTCTCGTTAGTTCCATATTTTTGACTTATGGGGTCTTACAATATCTCCCCCTTGGAAACATTCATCCTCGAATGAGATTAACTTCTCATAGGAAGGACACATAAAGAGGACTAGCAACCCAACATGAATATTATGACATCTTAAAATGCATAGAATATGAAAACTTTAACCTAACACAAAAATTATGACTTTAAAAATCAACTTTTTCATGAACATGCATGCATATGAATGACATAGGAGGAACTGAATACATAAGAGTTCAATTAGCTTAAATAAGAACAACTTACTACTTTGGTATTAAGTAGAGGAAAAAAGGTATGTGTATCGTTTCATCATATCCCCCTCCGCCTCCCAAGTAGCACTCTCTACTTATTGATTCCTCCATAATACTTTGACGAACACAACTTCTTTATGCCTTAACTTCTTGACTTGCTGGTCTAATATTTCCACCGGAACTTCTTCATAAGTCAAATTTTCCTCAACATTTAAATCTTTCAATGGAACAATGGAGTTTGGATCACCCACAAACTTCCTCAACATTAACACATGAAACATTG